>NC_053489.1:407253641-407553641 GCF_905171775.1 Rana temporaria | reverse complement strand
TGTCTCCTAGTGCTGCTTGACCTCGGTTCAGCTTTTGACACGGTAGACCACAACATCCTGCTCACTCAAATCAAAGAAGTAGCCAGAGTCTCGGACTCGCCCCTACCCTGGTTCGCATCCTTCCTAGAAAATTTATCGCAGACAGTGAAACTAGGAGGCTTCATGTCAGAAACTCGGACCATTACATGCGCGGTCCCTCAAGGATCAACCCTTTCACCTGTACTCTTCAACATCTACATTCACCCACTCATCAAAATCATCAGCAAACAGGACCTGAGCTACCACTCTTATGCTGATGACACACAACTTTTACTTTGGAATCGCCAACAAAAAAGACAAATATCACAAACTAGGAAAATGCCTCTCTCTGATCGATAGTTGGATGACGGAAAGCTCCCTCAAACTCACGCAAATTGAAAATCTAACTCTAGGACCACATGGACACCACCCACCATCCTTGGACAAACCATCACCCCAAGCAACAAAGTCAAAAGCCTCTGGGTCATCTTTGACTCAGACATGATGATGGACACACAAATGGGAGCAGTAGTCGGTGGTTCTCACCATCTTCTCTGCCTGCTGCGTAGACTCATCCCCTTCATCCCAGAAGAGGATGCAGCAGTAGTGGTTGGAACAATCATCAACTCCCGACTCGACTACGATAACTCCCTCTACCTAGGACTGCCCAAATTCCAGATTTTGCATCTACAAGTCATCCAGAACACTGCAGCCAGACTGGTAACAGGTAAAAAAAAGTGGGAATCAATATCCCCGGTCTTGAGGTCCCTCCACTGACTAGCCGGTAAAGGATTGGGTCACATTCATGACCCTCTGCCTCACTCACAAATGCTCACAAGGAAACGCTCCTCAATACTTATGCGAGAAAATAAAACCCTACGTCACCAATCGCATCCTCCGGTCAACCAACCAAAACCTCCTCCAAATCCCGCTACAAATCTAAGGGAGAACGAAGATTTGCAGTACAAGGACCTCGACTCTGGAACGCTCTACCCACGACCATCTGCTTGGAAGAAAACCATCGGGCTTCTAGGAAAAAACGAAAGACCCACCTCTTCTGAAGGAGCAGGATGACACTGGATGCAAAAAGCGCCTTGAGGCTATTTAGTTTGCATTTGTAGCGCCATACAAGTTACTCACTCATTAATCCCCTTATGCAGCATATTACAAATGCCATTGGTATTAACCACTCAGTGTCCTGGACTCTGTGCACCATTTGCCCCCTCCAATTCCTTATTCCTGGTTCTTCTAATTTTTCTGGGGCCCCTTCCTCTCCCCATTCACCCGCAGGGTCTTGCCTCTCTCCTCCCCCAAAACGCTGCCCCATCTACTCCCTCAGCGCTGTCCAGGTCTCTCACTGTTTAAGCACTGCCTGTGTGAGGGGCCCCCTGCAGGATCAGTGTTTTCCTCTGCTAAAACTCCACTCTATCCCCACCTTGCAGTGCAGGCAGCAGGAGAGAGAGCTGAAACAAAGAGCGGCCAGCCAGATGTGCGTCATAATATAGGGAACCGGGAAAGATGCTATGGAAGCCCTGACAGTATGTCCTGGCTTTCCACGATATTCCCTCCTCCTCCCGGATCGTTGGAGCTCTGTAGTGGGAGGACATATAATATAAATATAAACATGTTTTCTGTATGCACCACTTAAAGGGGCTGTAAAGGAAAAAACAAATTCCCCTAAATAGCTTTCTTTACCTTAGTGCAGTCCTCCTTCACTTACCTCATCCTTCGATTTTGCTTTTAAATGTCCTTATTTCTTCTGAGAAATCCTCACTTCCTGTTCTTCTGTCTGTAACTCCACACAGTAATGCAAGGCTTTCTCCCTGGTGTGGAGTGTCGTGCTCGCCCCCTCCCTTGAGGGGGCAAGCAGGAGAGTCAGGACGCTCTCTATGTTGCAGATAGAGAAAAGAGCTGTGTATTAGTGGGCATCCTGACTCTCCTGCTCACCCCTTCCCCCTCATGGGGGGAGAGGGCGGGCAGGACAGCAGCACGACACTCCACACCAGGGAGAAAGCCTTGCATTACTGTGTGGAGTTAAGACAGAAGAACAGGAAGTGAGGATTTCTCAGAAGAAATAAGGACATTTAAAAGCAAAATTTGAAGGATGAGGTAAGTGAAGGAGGATTGCACTAAGGTAAAGGAAGCTATTTGGGGAAAAAAATTGTACCTTTACAACCCTTTAACATAACTAATGAATACAAGTTTTAAAACTGTGTGCTCACAATTGGAGGGGGGAAGAGGTTCTTGTTTTTTTTTTTTTTTTTTTTTGTAGGAGAAATATGGCCACAAGCTCCAAAGATGCTGCTGGCAGGACTTTTGGCGCGGTCCCGCCAGTGCATCGCCTCAGTGTGAAAGCCCGAGTGCAGGGCAGGAGTATTTCAGACGGTATTTAGGCACTATTTTTAGCGCTAACCTGCCTGAAAAACTCCTCAGTGTGAAAGGGGTCTAAGGCAGCCACCTTAGGGTGCCAGGGAGGGGGGTGGTTAAATGCACCTTCATCGGAGTAGTCAAAAATACTTGCACCAGCCCTGCTGACCTTACACAATCAAAATTGAACTTTCTGTCACTTTTTTCACAAGCTTGGCTGCTGACACTTTACTAAAGTGCATATTTAATGAACATATAATTATTTTGTTAAAAAGGAATTACCTATTTGTTAGCAAAGTTTCCCAATCTGCTAGCTTTAACTCTTAAAGGAAAATTCATACTACCCGATTATTGATTGCTTTGCATGTGAAAAACACAAAGTTTGAGTGCCTTCTAATTTGAATAGAAGTAAGACTGTTGGAATACTACACCTTTTTGATGTGATATATCTCAGAGCTGGGGAATCTGTTGTTAGATGCATACTGATGGAACAAAGACAGAATTGCATGACTGCTATGAAGCAATGTTTAATTGCAGTACCCTGTACATTTTAAGCATTTTACATTTAAATTAATTTGAGCCTTTGGAACTAAACATTATTTCTGAACTATTTTATCTGATTATTTGTCATTTAAGTTCTACTGAGCACACCCAGATCTAGGTGGTATTAAGCATGTGCTTTTTGTATTCTAGGATTTAACAGTTACCTTTAGGGACGAAACATCGATTAATTGACAACTAATGGATTAATTTCATAGTCGATTACTATTTTCATAATCAATTAATCGGCCAGTAACATAATGGGGTTAACTAAACTAAAATTAGCCCTTTATAGTACAAAAAGAGCAAATAATCGCTACTGCTACTATTATATAAATACAACAAAATCTTTGTACATTCGCTGAATAAAAGAATGTTTGATATTTTCACTTGCTTTTAACATTCAGTTTTAAAATGAATGTAATTTCTGAACGAAAACCACATACACAGTCTGAAAATTCCTTTCACCAAGAAGTTTTCTATTTCTAAATTTTCCCATCACTGCGGTTGAAAAAGAATGTCAATTTGACCCCACTAATAATTAGAAAATCGAACAAACGTTCTTAATATTTGTATTTATTTTTGTGTGAAAGAAGACGTTGTATGACCAGCATATAATATAATATAATATATATTACAGTTCTGTTTGAAAATTTGCAAAACGGTCTAACTTTTTTTTTTTTTCTTTAAATAAACAAAAATTGATCTTGGAGTCTGATATTTACCATAATCACCCTCTAATAGTATATACAGTAAATCTCTTCTGTCTGTTATTCTCAGAGTGGATTCGAGATTTTGCTCCCTAACCATATAGTTGGTTATTTATATTTACCACTGCATAGAGATATTTAAGAATAAATTGCCTTTTTTTTTTTTTTTTTTTAACTTTACATATTAACTAAATTATGCGCCACACTTTTTTAAGGTTATTAACCGATTAATCGATTATTCGAAGCAATAATCGACCAACTAATCGATTATGAAAATAATCATTTGTTGCAGCCCTAGTTACCTTGCTTGTGTGGCTAATTTTGAGTCTGCTATAACCATAGGTCACTTTTCCTTTATGAATATGCTAACTGCCAGATATTTCTGCACATAAACTGTAAAATTAGGCTGCCAGATTTTTAGCAGATTTGGCTTTGGTCGGATATCATGAGATCTGAAGATTCAAGCATTTGCTGATGTTCCAGGACCCATAGCAAAGGGCAATGCCTATGCTCTTGCCTCATAGCAGTTGGATGAGCTGTCATAATGGTAGGCCTGTGGTGTCCAACACCTCTCAATCATATGAGACCATAGCGGTGGTTGTATGCTGCTTCCTAGCAAATCATGTGACGCTGTTGCACACTTAGATTTTTATACCCTAATAACTGACAGAACTGTGTAGAGGTCATTGAATATTTGCTTCAATACATACAGTACTCTGTACATGCAGAGGATTGGGTACATGTTGTAATAGTTCCTTTCAGCTTTTGATGGGTTTACATTCCACATTTGTATAGTCCAAGAACATTTAAAGGTTGGTTGTAAGTAGGTATCCAGCTTGCTGCAGTCTCTAAAATGACCATGTCAAAAGTGCGATTTATTTGCAGTGATGCTCTTGGTTTGCACACCAGCTTAATGCTGTAGCACTAGTTTTAACTTGTAGCGGTGACATATCGCTAACGACCCTAGCCAATAAATGGCTAGCTAAAAATCGCTGCTAGCCACTGGCTTTAATGACTTGTAGCAGTGATTAATCATTGATACAAAACCACGTGACTTACATTGGTTGCAGGTGTCTCGTATTGAACGTTATCATGACAATGCATTGTTACCTGGTAGATTTATTTGCCCGGTATGTATTTTCATGAAATGTTTATTTGCTAAATCTAAAAGAAATAGAAACCCTCATTAAAAACAACTAGTTGATACCACCCCTGTCGTCAACGGAATGTCCCCTTGCTCTCTCCTGGCCATGGGCGCAGCAGGCTCCCAAAGGGGCGCCCAGGCTGGAGGGAGCAGATGCCGGATGTATAATAACACGCGATAGGATCGATTGCATAAATGTCTTTCTAGGTTGCAAAGGTGCCCATACTATAAACTATGTTGTGGAAAGGCACTGTTTTGTTATAATGAGAACCGGCCCACCCAGTGTTGGGGGTCCGGTTCATGTTTCTTTTGATGTCTGTCTAAAATTCTTTAATAAAAACTTTTTTGAACCTAAAAATAACTAGAATATTAAAAGCTAAATGTAACTTTCATGCATACAGTGGGGAATTAAATCCTTTCAGTATTGTATCCACTGGAAAAATTCAATTTGTTCAAGCATTTTTGCAATGTAAATTTAACGGCAACATTTTCTGTAACATCTTTTTCACAGGTTTGTTAAATATGTTTGTCTCCTTTTTCTTTATAGTCGCCAAATGATGACCTCAGAGCTTTGTCTTTATCTGGACACGTGGGGTTTGATAGTCTTCCTGACCAGCTTGTCAACAAATCAACTTCACAGGGATTCTGCTTTAACATATTATGTGTTGGTGAGTGGACTCATTTTCATGTATTTGATTTTACGAGGTCTGTCTACAATAAATTCATGCTCAGTTACAATTACAAAATTGCAAAGATATGCATTGTGTCAGGGTGGATTTGATTTAAATCAAGATTTAAATCACTAGTAAAAAGGCTTGATTTAAATCAACTCGATTTTTGATCATCATTTTTAAAGAGCAACTTTCATTTCTGTCCCACAACGGCTCCTCCTCTGACCCGCTGTTGACTCACCGACCTTCCCATTCACTTTAATGGGACGGCTGGTGATACGGCAGTGACACAACAAGGTGAGGGACGTGGCTGCAGCAGGTGAGTGGATGCCCGCTAGCAGGCGCTGCCATTATGGATCTGAAATGACAGGTGTTCTTTAAATGTAAGGACTTATGCTTGCTGGTAGTAAAATCTTTAATATTTGCAAACAAAATGAATCTTTCCTATTTGGAATAAGCTGTCAGGTTAGTAAAACAGCAATATCAGAACCGATTCAATCATACAGTTTGTAATGTATGTAAATATGCAAAACAATGGCATAAAAGAATATTCCTGAACATGCTTACTGTGAAATTGTGTGAATGCTTCAATACAGTGCATGTTATCTCAGCTTGCAGAGCTTGGATTCATTGAATGAGTTTACTAAAAATGTAAATATTGCAGAAATATACGGCCTCTTACTACATAACCAATCTCCATTTCATGCTAAATAAACTAAATTATTAATGCATCTTAAATATAAAACTATCTTTTAGATAGATTTTTACACCAAAAGTATTGTATTAAAATAAATGTAATAAAAATAAAAAATCAGATTTTTTTTTTCTTAAATCATTGATTTTTATCCACCCTGCATTGTGTAAACACCTTATTTTCTTGTAAGGATCATTTTACAAATATGCATATTTTTTGTTTTTCTGCATGTGTTTTTTAAAGGCACATTTTTTGTGCAATTACTGTACACACACACTTTTTTTTTTTATTGGGCATAAACATTTAGAGTAGGAATTTTACGGTGAAGGCAAGTTTTCTATTCATTCCAATAAGCCCACTTAAAACATGTAAATGTACAAAAATGCTATATGCCCTATATTCAAAAAAACCTGCAGCACATCCTATGTTAAAGCGGTTGTAAACCCGCATATACATTTTTTTTTTTTTTTACACCTGCAAGGCAAAAGCCATAATGAGCTAGTATGCACTGCATATTAGCTCATTATGAAATACTTGCCTTGGAACGAGGTAGGGAACTTACCTGGTCCACGCCGTGCCGAGCGTGTCTTCCGGGTATCGCCGCTCCAGCGCTGTGATTGGCTGGAGCGGCGATGACGTCACTCCCACGCATGCGCGCGGGAGATTTCATTCCGGCATGGGTCGGCGGGGCCGGCCCTTCAGCCGAGGATCCCCCCTGCGCAAGCGCCGCTGCAATCAGCGGCGCATTGCGAGGGGAATATCTCCTAAACCGTACAGGTTTAGGAGATATTCTTTATACCTACAGGTAAGCCTTTATTATAGGCTTACCTGTAGGTAAAAGTAAAAAAAAGTAAAAAAAGTGGGTTTACAACCACTTTAAAGTGCCACATAGTAGTGATTGGGGCCCTCTGCAGAGAGTGCTCAACAGAAATGATCCATAGGCAGCAGAACCAAAAAATTCTCCCGTGCTTAATCCTGATCGCCAAGAAAGAGAACCCAACTAAAACATTTAAATGAATCCCTCACAGATTTGCAAATAAATGTGAGGCCACACAATCATGTCAAGGTATATCTGCAAAATATATCTGCAAAATGTGGCCCAACTTTATGATGGCAGCCAGGTTGTGACATCAAAATATAAGGACTTGATTCTCTTTGGTGGCTAGCAGGATCGAGTGCTGGGGAATTTTTATGCTGTGAACTCAGCCTATTGTGTCACATTCTCCAGCACTCTTCATACTGCCTATAGTCTTGTCCTCATTTCCCTTAGGCCTCGTACACACGGTCGGACTTCAAACAAACTTTTCTGTGGATTTTTGTCCGAAGGGAGTTTGTCCAGGCACACCCATAGCATACACATGCTCGGACTTTTCTGCAAACTCCTAAAACTTTCCCAACATCACGTGGTTTTTCTGCTCTTTACTGCCACACTTTGCTATTGTTGGTTGATTTTAAACATTGGTTCTGGGCATGCGTATTTGTACTTCGGACAACAGTCCGATGGATTCCTGTACACACGGTCGGACTTTGCACCATCAGACTTTTTGTTGCTGAAAAGTTTGTCCATTTGCAGAGCAAACTTTTGTCCGATGAAAACTGAAAAAGTTTGTCAGATGAAGCAGATTTTTTGGGAAAACTTGCTCATTTTGAAGTTTGTTGGCAAAAAGTCTGACCGTGTGTATGGGCCTTTAGGGATAAAGGGCATTGCTTGGAAAACCTATGGAAAATTGTAGGTAGGTTGCATAAAAAAATGTACTGCCATAAATATAGAAGCATAGTTGTGCATGTGCTCTCATATATCCTTGCATTCCATATATTGCTCCTTTTTATTCGTCGGGCCTGATGTAAAGAAGTGTTCTTTATACACTTCACATTCATATTTTTAAAAACTCTCCGATAAGAACTAGTTCTGGAAGATGTGTTTCATTAGCTTATGGAATTTGTTGCAAATTTGTTTCTAATATGTAAACTGCATCATGTTGACAGGATATTACAGTTTCCATCTGGTGGTGTGTGAATAAAGTCATGTGACTTTATTGACATGAAAGATGTAGAATAAAGAAATTGCTCTAGATTCAATGAGCTAGCCTTGTATGCTACAGCAGCTTGGATAATTATGTAGCAGTGGATATTGGCTTTGCACTTAGGGCTTGCTTACACTTAACTAAATTTTAAATTCTCAACAAACACTCCTATAGCGTTTGTATGGTGTTAGTATGGACATTAGACAGGCGTTTTACAAGCATTAACGAGGAGTTAAAAATGCTCCCCAAATGAGCTATGGGCAGTTTTGAAGCGTTTGACGAGTGTTAAAACTGCTGTACAAATGCCTATTCCATTACAGTCAATGAACGAATCTTAACACCCCTCAACCGCTCCGCAACTGCCTTCCAGAGCATTTGCGAGCCATTACCATAGACTTAAATGGGAGGCATTGAAAGGCTTCAAACGGCTCCTGACGCGACACGAAGCTTAAATTTTGAAGCGATGCTAACGCTTCGTGCTGTTCATGCTATGTGCTGTCCATTGTATCTTGTGCATAGGCTTTTGAGGGGCCTTTTTTATGCCTCTCAAACACTTCTCAAACGCCTGCTCTTAATGCCAGTGTGAACTCAGCCCAAGTGCCTTCAAAGCAGCTAACTGGCTACAGATGTACCTGTAATGCTGGCTGTAGATGTTAATTTTCAGCAGGTGTGAAGAAGATTCAAGGATCACTTACTATAATCTCTGCATATATAAGAAAATAACATTGAAAAGCTGCTGACACAATATTGTTGGATACAATAAACAAAATATGGGGTAAAAGGTGTAGAGCTAAGATATGGTAGTAATAAAAGTTCATATATGAAATTCAATGATGTGAAGATGCCAGAAAGTTCATAACAAGATCCACATTTGAAAATCAGTGAGATGAAAAAGGTAAGAAGTCGTCACCAACACCTGATAAAACGGACCCTTGCCAGGAATGTACAGTAAAAACCTTGGTTTGAGAGTAACTTGGTTTGAGAGCGTTTTGCAAGACAAGCAAAATGTTTTAATACATTTTGCCTTGATATACAAGCGATGTCTTGATATAAGAGTAGCGTCATGTCACAACTGAGGAGCCTCTAAGTGTAGCAATATGGTTACATTTAATGAAGGTACAACATTTATCAACTTATTGCTACCCTTAGAGGTGCCTCTCTTCTCTTTTATAACCTGTAAAAAAAATGCTTTGATATACAAGTGCTTTGGATTACAAGCGTGTTTCTGGAACGAATTATGCTTGCAAACCAAGGTTTTACTGTATAGGGTAGTAATAATGAGTAAATCAAGGCAGTATCCACGACGCTCCTGAAGATGCACGCTGGTGACGAAACGTCCGGGGGACTGAGGGACGTGTGATGTACTGGAGCAGACGGAGTTCACAGCCACCATCTTGTTGGTAGGAGGCGCTGGATGCTTTCCTTTTGTATACAATTTTTTTTTACCTTATGTGAGTTTTAAATGTGGCTTACATCTAATAAATATCCTAGTTATTGGATTTCTGCGCAATGAGCGTTTTTTTCCATCCTTTTATACATTTGTCTACTGAGCTTCATTTCTGGAGTATATGTGTAGCCAAGTTTGTTGGGATCATAGCCAAGCTTATCTGGTGAGCCATTACAAGCAAGTTTCCTCCCACTGCATCGGTCTGCCGAATGATTAGGAGGAGCAGTGGATACTGCCTTAATTTACTCATTGCTTATACCCTATACATTTGTGGTAAGGGTCAGTTTTATCGGGTGTTGGTGACGGCTTCATACCTTTTTCATCTCACTGATTTTCAAATGTGGATCTTGTTATGAACTTTCTGGCATCTTCACATCATTGAATTTCATATATAAACTTTTATTACTACCATATCTTAGCGCTACACCTTTTACCCCATATAATCTCTGCATATCTGAGAAAAAATATATATTATAATGGGTATTGGCGAATACAAAATCTTACTGAAAAGCTTGTGTTGCTTGAGGCCACTAGCAGGTCATACAAGTAGATATTTAGTAGCCTGCCTAGTTCAATGTATACAGGATGTTTTCTTGATATATCCAACCAGTACCAGTGCCAAACTAGCTTATCACAAAGAACACAAAGTGTAGCCGATGACCATGTACTTGAACCAATTCCACATTTTGTAGCTGAAGGCTGGATCCTGCCAAGCAGGTAACAGTTGAGTGGTAGAACTGCATACTACCAAGGCCAGATATTTGCTTATTAATAAAAATTTAAAAAAATGCAGCCGATTATTCTAAGCCTGGTTAGGACCATTAAAACAGAAAAATATTATGTGTAAGCTTGATCTTCAGGGATGTTGCTTTGGGTGCCAAAAGTTTTGTGTTAGCGGGCTCAAGTGATGGAATCCAGCCCTGGCTATCCCTTTAGCAACCAGATTGTTTTTATTTTTAGTGCAGCTTATGGTCTGTTCCTGGCCTGTAGATACATTATTTTCTGGTTCCAGTTTCTAGCACAGATACCATATTTAACGATGGGCATGTTTATGATGTTTAAAATCCCAGTTGCCGCTGAGGTTGATGATTCATTTACAAGCTTATGCTGTGTGGCCATGAATGGTAAGCCTTCCTTTTAAGTTTTCTATTGGGACAGTTTTATTGCTTGCTAATTTCTTAGAGCTGTTGAAATCCAAAAACTACGAGCTAGGAGAAAGCCTACTTATAATATGTGCCTTATGATGTTTTAGCCCAGGATCTTTGATTACTGTAGTTATAGTGCTGGTGACTACCCTCAAATATACTACTATGTGCCCACAAATGTGGTTTGCAAGCACCTGCTTGAAGTTAGTATAATTCATACTTCTCAACTAGTACGAAAACATGTCAAATACAAGATTCCCTCAGACAAATCTAGGAGCCACAAGGGAAATATTGCAACATTAAGAGCTTTTGTTATTTTTATTTTTTTTAACTGTAGCTTGACATCATCACAACTATTGTTTCTGCTTTTAGGGGAAACGGGCATTGGAAAGTCCACTTTAATGGACACTATATTTAATACAAAGTTTGAAAGTGAACCAGTTTCTCACAGTGAGCCTGGGGTCCGGTTAAAAGCAAGAAGCTATGAACTTCAAGAAAGTAATGTCCGTCTGAAGCTAACTATAGTTGATACTGTAGGATTTGGGGACCAGATTAATAAAGATGACAGGTATGTATATTGAGAAACGTTTAGAAGTATATTGTGATTGTTACATCCATATATACAAGCTCTGTTTACATACTCTATATAATGGTAACACTGGCATTACTAAAAATTCCCAATGGAAGTTCTTTTACTTAAATCAAGTTTTATCAGGTGGCTCTGATACCCGGAGAGAAGAGCTTTAAAATGTAGATGTTCATTAGACTAAAACGTATCTAAAAGAAACCTTTTTTGCATTTTTGATATGATGGGAGGGGTTGGCAGGCATTTTTTTGTTGTTGTCTGTGCCCCTGTTGGGGAGATTTGTTTTTACTACTTGTCACAGCGGCATGTAAAGGAAGTGGGGAGAAAGTGATGGCAAAAAGGAAAAAGTTTTCACTGGTACCGGTGTCGCTATTGGGTGATTTCCCTGTTTCAGAAACTGCTGTAAAATGTTAGATTTCCCATTAATTTCTGTTCTGGTAAAAATGGACAAATAGAGAAGGTAAATCTCCCCAGCACAGATGCAATGGGCAGTAAGGAATGAGCTTATGGTCTACTCTATATGAAGAAGACATTTGTAGGCTGCCCACTTGATAATGTAGAGTTATCACAATGTTCCATGTGTTGCATATGAGTTGAAGCGAAAGTATTGTGAGTGCTACACTCCAAAGAATGCACTATACTACAGTAACCTTTATGAAGTTAGAATGTTCATTAAAAATTCAATAACAACCTGAAAGGGGATTTAAACTTCCCCACTTTACACAAAACTTTAAAGGCAACTCACCTTTCTGCTAAACCCTTTTTTGGGGGGGTCTAACATGACGAATAGTCGGTCTGAAGCCCCCCCCCCACCTTTTAAACTGCTGCCACCCCCTCTTACAAAAGCTGGGTAACTTCTCCCTGCTGGCTCCTGTCAAATTTTGAAGTTGGTGTGGCTGTGCATGGCTCTATACACACAGCAACATCATACCTTAAAACAAATATTTATTATCTTAGAGCCACAAATATTGACTCCTATATTTTTAAGACTACCCTCAACCTGTACAGAAATCTACAAATGTGATCTTGTATGACCCTGGCGGAAAGATGGCAAAAGATGTTTCTGCTTCAGGTGATTGGACACTGATGGGGGGAAAAAAAGCTTTAGGAACATCCTTTGATATAACTCCTCCCACTCCCAGCTAGCCTCAGTTTTTTACAAGTATCCTTAGGTGATAGACCTCTTTCCCTCTCTGGATGATTTCTTTCTTCATCACTCGGTTGCACCATAACAACTGGAGTTCGCACCCCCGCCTCCCGGTTCTCTGCTCCAGGGGTGAGGGGCCCCAAAATTGCTGATGGCTGCCCTGCACCCCGCAATGGGTGGCACCCGGCGGGGCGGGTGGACCATGCCCCCTTTTCCTGCCATTATCGCCACCTTTTCTTCTTTCTGCACCACTAGAATTATTACATCTTAAATTAACATTGGCTTCTGACTTTATTTATTTAATTAGCATCAATTTAAAAATAAATTGGTAAAGTTATTGGCAGACCTAAAGTACAGGCATCATCAAATGCTTGCACATAGCTGCAAAGTTTTCTTGACTCTGTCTGAAAAATGGGCCATTATGAAGTAGAAAAACTTCAGCCCTCCAAATAGTGTTGTAGCTTGCCTGCTCTCCCACCACCACATGTTGTTGCTATTGGCTCATTACTATAATAGACTGCCTCACTAACCTATAGGCATGTGAAGTAGACTGGCAGGAAATGGTAAAGGGGTTGTAAAGGTAAAAAAAAAATAGTTATCTTTAGAGATCTTAATATAATGTTCTCCTATTTGTCATGTTGAAATATTTGTTGTTTATAAATGGTTTATTTTTGCAAAGATCTTTTTTCTTTCCAGATGTTCGGATGTCTTTCGAAATTCATCACAGCAAAAAAGAAAATGTAACATTTTCTTCTCCATATAAAACTCTGGTAGTTAAAGGGGTTGTAAAGGTAATTTTTTTTCCCTAAATAGCTTCCTTTACCTTGGTGCAGTCCTCCTTCACTTACCTTATCCTTTGATTTTGCTTTTAAATGTCCTTATTTCTTCTGAGAAATCCTCACTTCCTGTTCTTCTGTCTGTAACTACACACCATAATGCAAGGCTTTCTCCCTGGTGTGTAGGGAGGGGGCGAGCAGGCAAGTCAGAACACTCTCTACTTTGCAGATAGAGAAAAGAGCTGTGTGTTTAGTGGGCGTCCTGACACTCCTGCTTGCCTCCTCCCCCCTCAAGAGGCTTTCTCCACACCAGGGAAAAAGCCTTCCATTACTGTGTGGAGTTACAGACAGAAGAATAGGAAGTGAGGATTTCTCAGAAGACATGAGGACATTTAAAAGCAAAATTAAATTACCCTTACAACCCCTTTAACTACCAGAGTTTTATATGGAGAATACATTTTAAAATGTTATTTTTTGCTGTGATGAATTTCGAGAGACATCCGAACATCTGGAAAGAAATTTTTTTTTTTTGCAAAAATAAACCATTTATAAACAACAATATTTCAACATGACAAATAGGAGAAAATTATATTAAGATCTCTAAGGATAACTAATTCACTTTTGTCAGCATTTTGAAAATGTTATAAATGTTTTGCAACAGAATCATTATAAACATTTCTATTGAATCAACTTGTTTTGTGGTGGCCCTTTAATCATAACTGTATATTTATACTTGCATTTGAATACATACTGACCTACATTCCAGTATCCAGCTGACACAACTGATCTAAATTCATTCAAACATTACCGCATTTTTGCACATTAAACATGTATGACCTCCAGCAACCTCTTATCTCCCTTTTGTTTCCTTGTATGGTCAAAATTATCACATCAATCAAAAGCGGTGCTTCCACGCAGCTATCCCATGGGTCATTGCCTGTTGAAATAAAGAGCCCATAAGGAAGTCTGGACAGGAAAATGCAATCATTCACTGTGCTTCAGCATGACATAGTCTTCTTTTTTTTTTTGTGTGCGATCAGATATATATTTAGCTATGATGCACGGTACACGCGACTGGTTTTGCCGTCGGAAAAGCTGCAATGAGTGCTTTTCGTCGGGAATCCCGACCGTGTGTATGCTTCATTTGACTTTTGACTTTTTCCCACAGGAAAACTGCCAGAAAAAAAAAAAAAGAGCAGGATCTTTTTTCCCATCAAGAAAAAATCCTAGCAGGAAAACTGTTCGTCCGTATGCTTTTCCGACGGGAAAAAGAACATGCATGCTCGGAAACAATTTGACGCATGCTCGGAAGCATAGAACTTCATTTTGTCAGCTCGTCGTAGTCTTTTACGTCACCGCGTTCTTGGTAGTCAAAAGTTCACTGGACCTTCGTGTGACCGTGTGTATGCAAGGCAGGCTTGAAAGGAATTCCGTCAGAAAAAACATTGTTTTTTTTTTTCCCGACGGGAAATCCGGTCATATGTACAGAACATTAGGTTTTATGTTTTGCTGGTTTAGTTGATTGCAATAACTATTCTAGCTAACCTTATTGATAATATCTGTGATTGTTTTCACAGCATTGCCAGGTGATGATAGGGATCCAGTCATCGTTTGGGCCCAGAGCTGTCGATGGCTGGCCTGGTACTATGATTTCTGTTATCGGAACTACACGTGTAATCTCTAAACCGACTCTGTGCATATGTGCATGCCACTTCTGAGACCGCTCATTTCTGAGATGGCTTTAGGGGGCCTAATAAACCATCCTCCCAGTCTGTGCACAGTGTTATTCAGAAGCTGCCAAATTCCCTGTTTGGATCTGTTGGAGAGCATCCTATAGCTCATACATGAAAAATTCAAGTTGTAACATCCCTGCATCCTTTTAAAGCAGAACTCTGGGATTTTCAAAAAAATCCCCCATTAGTACACCCCCTCACAAAGCACTAAACATTAATTACATTTGTGAAATTTCTTACTGTTTAAGAGATAGGTCTGATTACATTTTCAGGAAGTCAGCTTTGTGATCCAAAAAATGCATCATCTTTTCTGGCAGGGTGGATCTCTTAGGCCCCATACACACAGGAGGATTTATCCGCGGAAACGGTCCAGCGGACCGTTTCCGCGGATAAATCCTCTCGAGGATTTCAGCAGATTTCTCTGCGACGGAGTGTACTCACCATCGCATTGAAATCCGCGCCGAAATCCTCTGGCGATGACGTGTCGCCGCGATTATGACGCGGCGACGTACGCGACGCTGTCATATAAGGAATTCCACGCATGCGTCGAATCATTACGACGCATGCGGGGGATCCCTTCGGACGGATGGATCCGGTGAGTCTGTACAGACCAGCGGATCCATCTGTTGGAATGGACTCCAGCAGATGGATATGTTCTGCATGTCAGCAAATATCCGATCTGCTGGAATCCATCCCAGGGGAGATATATCCGCGGAAAAAGATCCGCTGGCGTGTACACACCATAGGATCTATCCGCTGAAACCCATTTGCTGGGATTTATCAGCGGATGGATTCTATGGTGTGTACGGGGCCTTAGAACAGTGATTGCATCATATTCTCTCTTCTCTCTCTTCTCTCTTTCTTCTCTTTCTTTCTCTCTCTCTCTCTCTCTCTCTCTTCCCATGAATCCTTGTACATGTAAATGTGAACACGTCCACTTCAACATAAATCACACCCCGCATTCTGCAGCCATACATAACACACGGTATGATAGGTTACAGCCTTATAAATGCAAAGCATTTTAGTATAAATGCATATTAATATAATATTTAATGCATTTATAAAATAAATTAAAATTTAATAAATGTAATGCATTTAATATAAATGCAAACCAGTGCAGCTTATCAGTGTCAAATGTCAGGGACCACCATGTCAGGGACCACTAGTGCTAAATATCAGGGATTACCATGTCAGGGACCACCGGTAATGCTTGTCGGGAACCACCATGTGAGGGGCCACCTGTGCCAAATGTCAGGGGCCACCATGTCAAGGACCTCCAGTGTCGCTTGTTATGGACCACTATATTGGGGACCACCAGTGCCGCTTTTCAGGGACCACCATGTTGGGGACCACCAGTGCCGCTTTTCAGGGAACACCAGTGCCGCTTTTCAGGGAACACCAGTGCCGCTTTTCAGTGACCACCATGTCAGGGACCACAAGTGCCGCTTGCAGTGGAGGGGCAGATTGCTGGCAGGAGCAGAGGTGGAGGAGAAGGACACCTTCTCCATGGGCAGCACAGACCGGGGGCTGTGAGACCCCTTCTGCCTCCTACATGTCTGCTTCCTCCCTGCTCGTTTTCAGAGGACTACAACGGAGCGTGTCAGACCGCTGAGCTTAGGAAAGGGATAGAAGCCAGTGGTCTTATAAACAGGAAGTCAGCAGGCAATAACGTTTTTTTCAGCAAGTTCAGCAGCCTATTACAGAGGAACTACAGAGCTTAGAAGAACATGAATGGCAAAGTTGAAGGTAGACAAGGACATGGAAATCTATTTTTGGCCTGAGTTCTGCTTTAAGTTTGACATAAAAAATTTGAATCTTTGTCCATATGTTTACTATATGCCCTGCTTTACCCGTTTTCTGGTTTTTCTTTTTCTTTTTCTTTATCATGTAATGATAAAATAAAACTTTTTCTACTTTTTGTTTTCCTGCTAAAAACACTTATCCCATACTACCAGGAAGGCAAATGTCAACTCTAAACAGAATGTTCTGTGCTTAATTTCAGCTACCGTCCTATTGTTGAGTATATTGATGCTCAGTTTGAAGCATACCTCCAAGAAGAGCTGAAGATCAAGAGGTCGCTTTATAACTACCATGATACAAGGATTCATGCCTGCCTTTACTTCATTGCTCCCACTGGCCATTCATTGAAATCTCTTGACCTGGTCACAATGAAGAAACTTGACAGTAAGGTTTGTGTTCATCCGAGGTGATTAACTGCAAGGTTCTTGCTGTCAAATGTACGCCCAGTTGTTATAGTTTTCAAAATATTTAGAAAATCGTTTTTTTTCTTTTACACTACAAAAAACTTTAATTTGGTTTGGAGAGAATGACAGCAGCATTGTGTGTTTTTTTTTTTTTTTTTTTTGGTTGCTTTGTTTCCAGCATCACAAATTTCCTGCCAGGATTATAGCACTAATAGTGTTTACAGGAGCAATAGAAACAAATTGTGTCTGCTTAGCAGTAGTTGTAACAAATAGATGGTTGCGCTTTTTTTTGGTTGGAAATAGTTAGGCCTCATGTACATTGCTGCTGGTAAATGGACGTTTATGAGCAGTTGGGCATTTTTTTTTTTCAGGTGCCCCTGAACTTTCCTTTGTTATCTTATCAGTACATGTACACAGGGTAGTTTCTAGGCAGTTGAGTTTAGATGCCTTTTTTTGGAATGCAAAAAAATGGGTTTAGACAGATGTTCAGAGGCATTTGAAACGCTGCCCGATCGGTCCAAACTGATGGTTAGTACAGAAAGCATCGGTTCAAAACCCGCGCATGCTCAGAATCAAGTCGACGCATGCTTAGAAGCATTGAATTTCGTTTTATTCAGCACGTCGTGTGTTTGACGTCACCGCGTTCTGACCCGATCGGTTTTTGGAATGATGGTGTGTACACACATCAGGCCACTTCAGCAGTGAACCGATGAAAACGGTCCGTCGGACCATTCTCATCGGTTTGGTCCGACCGTGTGTACAAGGCCTTAGGCTTAACACTTTACATTCCCTTCATCCTCTCAGAAAATTTGCAGATCTTTATTTAAAGCAGAGTTCCACCCAAAACTGCAACTTCTGCTTTAAGGGCATGTCATTTTTTTGGGGGGTAGCGGAAAACCCTCTGTTTAAAGGGGTTTCCGCTCCCACTTTCTCCCTGGGCACCGGAAAGAAGGTCACCTCTCCCCCTCCCTCTCGGCAATCATCTGGGACACATCACGGGTCCCAGATTATTGCTCGGCCAATCACGGTGCGCAGCGCAGTGTGTGCCTGGCTGGGATGTTACAGCCGGGTGCCCACAGTAGTGATGCCGGGACCGCGGAGAGTAGGGGGAGACGAGCGGGGCTTCATTCCCCCGCATTGCTGGTTCCTGGGACGGGTGAGTGTCCGATTATTAAGTCAGCAGCTGCAGTATTTGTAGCTGCTGACTTTTAATATTTTTATTTTAGTAGGAACTCTGCTTTAAGGTGACAGACATTGGCATTCACAGCACTCTTGTTCTCTGTAGGTATCTTTTAACAACCCCATGATAACTGTTGTGTATTTAGCAATACTAAACATTGTGTTTACAAACGGCATGCACCTTTCAAGGAATTTTTATATTAAGGGTTTGTTTTTCTATAAACATTACATACTTGTTTTATTTAATATCAAACATGTTGTACTTGCCTGCTCTGTACTAGGGTTTTGCACAGAGCGGCTCCGATTCTCCTCTTCTGGGGTCTCATGGCGGCGATACTGGGTCCTCCTCTTCTCAAATGGCACCATAGAAAGCCGATTTGCATTGGGGTATGTGTGCCGGCCGAGTCCTGCTGTCTGTGTCAATAGATTGAGCAGCAGGACTCGGCCCCGCCCCTTGGCTTCTGTGTCACTTTATTTAATTGACAGCAGCGGAAGCAAATGGATCCTGCTACTATCAATCTATCCAATGAGAATCCGAGATAGCAGCTGGTGTTGCTGTGCTAATCCTGTTGCTGGAAAGATCGGGTTCAGGTAAGTTAAAGGGGGGTTCTGGGGAGCAGCAGCACTACAGAAGGTTTTTTACCTTTTATTGCATTAAGGTGAAAAAGGGTTTACAACCCCTTTTAATGTGTTCATACTAAATAAATTACATTAATACTCTTCTTATTCCAGTAATAAAGACCTTGAAACAGAATTGTGAAGTTTAGCTGTCAATAAACTATAGACTTTCTTTATTACAGGTGGTACATTGGGCCACTGTGTAAAAATAAAAACTCCAGGAAACCAATGTGATAAGATGAACTGCTTATATTATAAACTATATTTTCCTTTTATAATTGAAAAATCTTTTTTCTTTCCTATACTTGTTAAAATTGGTACAAATAGTTTTTCTTTTCCAGTATTCAGTCATTTTCCCGTTTACAGAGAGTATAATGTGCTTTGGCACCCAATTGTTGGTTGTGTAAACAGACCTTCTTGCTACTGGGAAGGCAGTATTTGCTCTAAGCAAACGGTGAAAGAATTTCCAGAAAAAAAGAGCCAATTCTTCATATACTTATCAATTGGTCCTGTATTTCTGCACAATGCTTTGTAGTGAGGCTGAGATTTTGTATTTACTTTAGTAGTATGGAAAAACATTCATAACTAAGGAATTAAAGTGGTTGTAAAGGTAGAGTGTTTTTTTTTTATCTTAAATGCATTCTCTATCCATCGATGTCCACGAGTGTCTCAGCCATCCGAGATCCTCCCTCCTGATTGGCTGAGACACAGCAGAAGCTCCATTGACTTCCGCTGCTGTCAATCAAAGTCAGCTAGCCAGTCAGGAGAGAGAGGGGGCAGGTCCAGGTCGGGACTCCGTGTCTGAATGGACACAGGGAGCTGTGACTCAGCTTGTGTGCCCCCATAGCAAGCTGCTTGCTGTGGGAGCTTTCAACAGGAGGGAGGAGCCAGGATCACAGAAGAGGGACCCGAGAAGAGGAGGATCCGGGCTGCTCTGTGCAAAACCACTGTGACAGAGCAGATAAATATAACATGTTTTTTTTTTATAGGGCTAAAAATACAAGACTTTACAATGACTCTAATACTGTATAGGTGCATTGTCATATATGCAGGATCGCTTAGCACTTTTGTTATTGGCAGCCAAAAGGGTTTTGTGTTGGGTAGAAGGTATGCAAAGGCCCCTTTTATATCTTAGTGGTTCCATCAATAATGTTTAAAAATGGGTATGCTGTTTTTACATACTGGCAGTCTGAAAATTCCCCACAAAAGTTTATATGCATAACGCTATAAGTACAACTCCAAGTAAAATAGTCAATACAGAAATTATTAATCATATATTCTACTGACATTCTTGATGTTGTGCTATTTATTTGTAGGCTTTTGAATGGATGACACTCTTTTGGGTTTATCCTACCTGCTCTTCTAATTACCAATTAATAAGTCTAATCACGGATTGGTAGACTCTGTAACCCCATTTTCCCCATCAGGGTGCAAATATTAGACTGTCTTTGTTATGTGGCAATGACATAGGTGCCTGCTGGATTTCTCCCTGGAGTCTTCTGCAAAGGACCCGGTGCACTTTTGTATTCAGAATCTATTATTAATTCTATCAAATATTTGCTGGCTGTTGTCTGTCCTGTCATTTGCTTTCCTAAAAGGAAGTAAGGGCAAATCTCCCCAATAGGGCCAGAGACGGCAATAAAAACAGCGCAAAAGCTATGACCCTTTACTGCTATAATATAAAAAAATGTTCTGGCTGAAGTTTGGCAAACTACAGTAGTTTTTTACACTCCATTCAAATTGACTAATTTCACCACTGCAATTAGAAATCAAATTTGTTGTAAAGTGGAAGTGGAAGTCAGGGCTAATACTATCTGAGCTTAAACCTGCTCCCACCCCTATTCTAAGTCCTATACTAACTATACTATAAAGGAAAGATCTATACTTGCCTATTCTAAGGCCTCTACTGTCTAGTAACATGACCGGGTCCCAGTGCTGGCTTCAGGGGAGAGGAGTGAGCAACGACAATGGATGGAATGCTTGGGTGGTGACGTCACTCATAGACTTACAATACTGCATCCATTGTACGCTGTCCCTCCTCTCCCCTGAAGACAGTCCTGGGAGCATGTCACTTGACTGGACTAAAGCGCCCTTGGATTAGTCAGTATAGGGTTTACAATGGGGCGGGAGCAGGTTTAGGCTTCTACTTTAATTCTTGCATATTGCACATTCTCTTTTCCCCTTGAACTGCCTTATAAAAATAAGTCCGATAAAGTGTAACTGAAGTCAACTTATTTTTTTTTTTACTTTTGCATACTATAGAGAAATCGGAATCTCTGTCAGGTTTTTACTGTTGTCTATACCCCATTAGGTATATTCACCCTCTCTATTTGTTCTGTTTACCGCTAAGATCAGAAGCGAAAGTATAAGAAAAATCCCACATTTTGGGTTGACATCTCAACAGAATTAGAGGGGAAATCCTTTCTAATAAGGGCACCCCAGGATTCCATCACTCCCAGAAACATTCTTATTAAAGCACCAACATTGGCATCTCAGAGAATGTTTGTCCAGGCTGGCCGTTGGGGAACATTCATATATCTTTGATTCACCCCCACCCGCAACAGACATTCATGCCCAAGCTTTGAACAATGAAGTGTTGATTGGCTGGATTGGAGTTTTCATGGCTGATTGCTGCTGTTTTCTGATGAGAGAGGCAGAGATGTCTGTAAAGTGCTCCCCCACCCCTCTTCATAGTGGGGAAACGTGCAGGTCTGCACCACCATCTGTTGTTAAAAAGATTGTCTGTTGATCAGAACCTGCATCAGGATTTGGACTGTATTTAAGCATGTTTACAGTATGAAGCCTAAATCTGTACAGGTTACACACAAAAGTCTGGCTGCGTAAGAAACCCTGAGAGACCTTTATGCAAACTACTGTAGCTGCACTGGCTGCCTCTGTGACTTTACATCTTAGCCAGTCTTGCTTTGAATATCTATTTCAGTGTTCTACTTTACACTTCTCATTTATAGGATTGATGTTAATTTTCAACTGAGTGGTGCAGATGTGACAACTGTATGAGTACTGGTTCACTGTCATTTTGTAATATAGGTGAATATCATCCCCATCATTGCAAAAGCAGACACCATTGCCAAAAATGAGCTGCACAAATTCAAAAGTAAAATCATGAGTGAGCTGGTCAGCAATGGAGTTCAGATCTATCAGTTCCCTACAGATGAAGAGACCGTCGCAGAGATCAATGCTACAATGAGCGTAAGTTATTTTGCTGTGTAGTTTCTATTTGGCAGCAATATTGCCTGCAATTTCTGTTCTAAGAATGCTACAGCCGGATTCTGATTCAGTTTACAATTGGGTGGCTGATTTGAGCGTAAACAATAACATGGTATGTCCTGTGTTTATGACCAAGCTAAAGTCTGGAGGGGTTGTAATGTCATAAGGATTCTGGCAACTGATGATATAATCTTCCAAAATATTTCTCTTTTGTAATACACTCCAGTATGCCAATATATGTCTATCTTAAATAGTACATTGAAGAGGACAATGGATTTTTTAGGTAATATATAACTTGATGAATAACTGCAATGTATTTCTTCATTATGAGAGTCTGACTGTTGCACCACACAATAGAACGCTGTACTGAAAATATATGAAGGATACCATTATTGAATTTAAAAAAAAATACTACTTGGCTGGCTGCCTCTGAATCTGACCATTTTGATTTAGTGGCCCAGAAACGTGCAGTAAGCGAAGTCAGATTTTCTGATTTGCATACTTGTTTCAGGTCAATGACTTGGGAAAATATGCCTAAAACCAGGCTAGCAGTCAGAGAACTAGCATTTGCAGATGCAAAAGTAAGCAATTGCAGTCCACATACTGTATATGTATAAAGAGGATTCCTGTAAATGTTCTTCATAGTTTTGTATTATGGGATGAATGTGCTTGAAGATGACCTCCATATAAGGGGCCTAATAGAGTTGTTTTACATATATGTAAATTATTTCACCTGCCCCAGGATTTGCTCATTCTGTTCAGTCAGTCTTCAGATTCTGACAGCGTAGCCTGGTTATGGCATCAAATGCAGTTTTGCAGTACAACAGACCTGTAGAGCTAACCACGAAGGAGGAGCAGCAATTCACTGATGATTCGCCACTCTACTCTTCCCTTCTGTCAGGGATCTCAAAGTGTCAAGCTAGCTATATATATGGCTTGAATTTAGGCTGATGCATTGGCTGCAAAGAAGCCATGAGTGGCCCTGCCAACATCACGCTTGTATCATTGCACTTTGATCGACATCTGTGCTTATATGGCCTAATGGTCAGGACCATAATTATGACTATATAAAATTCCTGGGGTTTACTTCCTGTCTTCTGTTCATGTCATCATTTCTTAACCATGTCTGTACTGCTGTATGTTCACAAATGGCAAAGTGGTGGACACCCTCAGGTGACCAGTGCCTCCATTAATGGCTGTGAACCCAGCCCAGCTTGGGCAGCTCAATTCAGACAGTGTACAGAGCTGATCTCAGCGACTCTGTACCATGTGATTGATGTGATGACTAGTCACAGTGATCACAAATGGAAACAGTTTATGGTTTATATTGCAGAGTCTACATCTTCCTCTTACAGCAGAGGAAGTGGAGAAAGGGAGGAAAAAAGTAATGAATTGTTTATTCAATAATTACAAATTAATTCACAGACAGTGTACAGAGCTTATCTGTGCGGCTCTGTACCATGTGACCGCTGTGATGACTAGTCATAATGATCACAAATGGAATAGTGTAGTGTTTTATATTGCACATCTTCCTCTTATAGCAGAGGAAGTGAAGAAAAGAGGAACAAATTAATGAATTGTTCATTCAAAAAATCCAGATTAATGTATCAGAGGATCTCTACATTATCGGATGTTTTTTTAACCCTTTCACTACCACCCCTCTACACTCTTCTCTCCAGTTGGTTAGCCTTATCCTCTGCAGTGACCTGTACATTAACCTCTTTAGTCCCCTAATCCCGAATAGGGATTAATGTATAACTATCATCCCACTGTATGTGACCTGTACATCCCTTCACTTCTTCCTCCTTCCCCCTCTGTGAATGTATGTGTAATAATCTCATCCACCATTACCAAGTTTTGTTTTAACCTCCTTAATACTAGCATGTTTTTAATTTCCCCAAAAAGTGGCAAAAAATTACATTTGAATTGTCTACTTTCCAAACGGATTTAAAATGAATTTGGGTTCATTGTATCATAACATGGTAATCTTTAGTCAAACTATCACAGTATTGAAAATGGCCTGATAATGAAAGGGTATTACAGACTTGTACTTAAGTGGTAAATTTGTGTAGCTTCCACTGCTTTTCTCTGTCTACGGTATATCACATACATTCGTAAAGCCTTCTCTCTCCTTTTTTGCGTTTTTCAACTTCAATAAATGTATTTGTATATATTTTTCTATAGGTGCACCTTCCGTTTGCAGTGGTCGGCAGTACAGAAGAAGTAAAAATTGGCAACAAAATGGCTAAAGCAAGGCAGTATCCCTGGGGTATTGTACAGGGTAGGTTTCCAGGATATGTTTAAAGGACATTTAATTTAGGAGACCTTCCTTGTGACATCAGTGTATGTAGAGGCTGTTTGTGCTTTTCTTCTGGACTTCCTAGTTAATAGCAAATAAAGGCCACCTCAACAGGTTTGTTATGTCTGTAACTTTATTAGGTTACTGTTGCCTGTAAAGCATTTTCGATGCCTGACTTTAGCTTTGTTTTCCTTTTAATTTATCAGTTGAGAATGAAAACCATTGCGATTTTGTGAAGTTGAGAGAAATGTTAATACGCGTAAACATGGAGGACTTGAGAGAACAGACGCATGCAAGCCACTATGAGCTGTACAGACGCTGCAAACTTGAAGAAATGGGATTCAAAGATACCGACCCAGATAGTAAGCCCTTCAGGTAATCCTGGCATTTTCTTGAATTAGTGGCACAATAAACTAAAGCAAAATAGAAAAACTGACCAGCATAAATATGTGAACTCGTTTTGATAACTATAGAGAAATAAATGCTTTGGACTGTACAGTTTGTTATATAATCGTGCTTTTCTTTGCTCAGCCATGAAAGAAAATGTGTTTATTTTCAGCGCAGGTTCTAGCATAACAAATACCTCAGTTATCTCACATCTGTGATAATTTTCCCATCATTTCTTATATTTATCATAGAGTACTGTCAGCTAAGTTAGTGGTACACCATATGATTTGCTTCTGTGCTTACACGTACAGTAGATTATATGTTGTTTTACCACAGCAGCTGTCAAGCATTTAAGGAATTTCTGACTGACTTCCTGCATGCCTGAGGCCTCATCTGGCCATATTAGGCTTGGAAATAAGATATAGGCCCAACTTGTTAGTTCTCTTATGGGAAACACACTGGATGTTAAATGCTGTTGTGATTAGCATATTGTGTGTTTGGACACATTCATTTTTACTACTATTTTTCAACCTCGGTAAAAAACAATGCAATCCCATCCCATATTTGGGTGGGCATCTACTGCTAGTACAGTGTATGTGTATACCCTACTTTGAAATGCCCAGTATTGCTTCTGGGCAGGAGAATCCCCATAAGAAATATACATTTCCTTGTTGGCATGACCCAAAAATGGAGCTAATAATATAGACTCAGAAATGTTAATCTCTTTTCAATAGAAATTAAGTGAGAAAAACGTTTTAGCTGGACACCATTTTGTCATAATCCTTTCTGCCCAAACCTATGTTAAAGTTAATATATAGGAATACTGATGCATCGCCCCTTTTTTTTTACTAAACCTGCAGTATTTGCAAAAGCCTAGGGGCTAGTTTCGAGGGGCTCTGGATTTGACATAAGTTTGAGATAGTTCTGAGATCATGCAGTATTCATTGTCAGGTTAGTCAGCATAGATGTTGGGGGGGGGGGGGGGGGGTATTTTTGTCTAGTAAGGTTTAGACTGGAATTCTGCTTTCAATTTAGGATCTGCCAAAGGGCTTTTCTTCACAACAGACGGGTACTGCATTACCATATGATTCAATGTAAAATGTATTCAAAGGCGCCTATCAATGAATCATTGATAGGCGCCTTTGAATACATTTTACATTGAATTACATGGTAATGCAGTACCCGTCTGTTGTGTAGAAAAGCCCTTTTGGCAGATCCTAAATTGAAAGCAGAATTCCAGTCTAAACCTTACTAGACAAAAATATCCCCCCCAACATCTATGCTGACTAACCTATGTAAGAAACCTTATTTTCAGCACACTTCATTCCTGTCACGTGATACCCTGTATCGGCCAGGGGCAGCTGCAGAGGGGAGGATAAGAGAGCGCTCAACACCTGGGAATGCCTCGGAGCGGTGATGTCACCCATAGGCTTCAATGTGCCAGCTATTGGCACTCCCTCCTCCCCCCTGCAGCCACCTCTAACTGATAAAAGGCGCCTGGATTACATGACCGGACTGGAATGGCCTGAAAATCGGTAAGTATTTACATCTTTCTTTAAACAGATTAGTCAGCATAGGTGTTAGAAGGGGAGGAAGCATTTTTTAAGACTGGGTTTAGCCTTAAATTTTACTTTTAAAGTGTCACTAAACCCATATCATAAAAAATAAAAAAAATGGTGCATTACATGCTGTTCATACTCCATGAAACTCATTTTCTGTATTCTGCAAAAAAACTGTTTGATCCTGCTGCTCTTTATCTGTTCATATCCTCAATTCAGCTAGGGATTTTACAGCTTTGGTGGGAACTCTGCACATGCTCAGTTTTCAGTGAGTTTGTATGCTGAGTATTTTCTCTCTATCACATCTGAGCAGCTCATATGACTATGGAGTCACATATGTGGGTGTTCACATAGTGGTAAATGACAGAAAACTCCCTCCTCCATGCCCACTAACCAGCTGAACACAATGGGGGCAAGGTATTGCATGTAGATTCATGATGACTTCACCTCCCTCTTATTCAAAGACACAGGTTGGAGGGGCATGACACAGCCTGTGACTAGAAGGAATCCGCCCACACCATGTTATTGCCAAAAAATAATAAAGATTTGATTTCGAATATATATTTGTATTACAATTTAAAATCGTTTATTTGTTTACGCTGTATTTCTAAGGCTGTTTGTTTTTTGTTTGTTTGTTTTTTGTTTGTTTTTTCCATTTTGAACATGTGACCAGTAGCAGAGGACTTAAAGTTCCTCCTGCTTATGTTTCCCTACAGACAGGCTGGGAAAGAGCTGGGTCATGTGACAGCTGTATATTGATTAGGAGAATGGTACTTAGAAATAGGAAATAGAAGAAATAGCAGGGAAGGAAAAAAGAAATAGAAGGGACAATGTAAATAGTGTGTGTTTAGTGTCACTTTAAAGCTAAACTTTAAAGTAGTTCTAAAGGCTGAATGTTTTTTTTTTTTTTTTTTTTATCTTCATGCATTTTAAACCCTCGGCCCCCCAGATACTTACAAAGCCCAATCTCGATCCAGAAATGTGCACCAGAGCAGCGGCACTCCCGAGGCTCTCCCTCCTCGTTGTCTGAGCTGCGGTAGCCATCTGCTCCCACTGCCGTTAATCACAGCCAGTGAGGAAGGGTTAGGGCTGAGCCACGCTCCTGTGACCTATTGACATAGAGCAGTGCTCGAAAGCTTGCTATGGGGGCACCCAAGAAGAGGAGAATCGGGGCAGATAAGTATAACATATTTTGTTATTTAACCACTTAAGGACCGAGCCCGTTTTTCAGACTCAGTGTTTACAAGTTAAAAAAAAAATTTTTTGCTAGAAAATTACTTGGAACCCCCAAACATTTATACATTTTTTTTTCTAACACTCTAGAGAATAAAATGGCGGTCATTGCAATACTTTTGGTCACAACGTATTTGCGCAGCGGTTTTACAGGCGCACTTTTTTGGGGGAGAAAAACTTTTTTAAATTAAAAAATAAGACAACAGTAACGTTGGCCCAATTTTTTTATATTGTTAAAGATAAGGTTAGGCCGAGTAAATTGATATCCAACATGTCACGCTTCAAAATTGTGCCCGCTCGTGGAATGGCGTCAAACTTTTACCCTTAAAAACCTCCATAGGCGACGTTTAAAAAATTCTACAGCTTGCATGTTTTGAGTTGCAGAGAAGATCTAGGGCTAGAATTATTGCTCTCACTCGAACGATCGCGGCGATACCTCACGTGTGGTTTGAACACCGTTTTCATATGCGGGCGCTGCTCACGTATGTGTTCACTTCTGCGCGTGAGCTCGTCGGGACGGGCGCGTTTTTAAAAAAAAATGTATTAATAATATTATTATTTATTTTACTTTATTTTATTGATTTTACCCACTTGACGACCGCCGCACGCCTATTTACGTAGACAGACTGGCACGGGCAGGCAGATTGGCGTACAGGTACGTCCATTTGAATCTGCCTCACGAGTGCGGTTGCGGACGGCAAGAGCAGAACGGGGGAATGCGATTGTAAACAAGGCATTCTCCTATTCTGCCTGGTGACACTGTCACTGATGACCGTTCCCCCATGATCGGGAACAGTCATCAGTGACGTGTCACATGTAGCCACGCCCCCTAACAGTAAGAATCACTTCCTAGGAAACACTTAACCCCTGCAGCGCCACCTAGTGGTTAACCTGTTCACTGTCATAACTAGTAAAAAGAAAAAAAAAAGCCATAAAACAGTCCCCTATTTTGTAGAAGCTATAACTTTTGCACAAACCAATCAATAAACGCTTATTGCGATTTTTTTTTTTTTTTTACCAAAAATATGTAGAATAATACGTATCGGCCTCTAAACTGTGGGAAAAAATGATTTTATATATCTTTTTTGGGGATATTTTTTATAGCAAAAAGTAAAAATACCACCAAAAGAAAGCTCTATTTGTGGGGAAAAAAAGGGGCGTCAATTTTGTTTGGGAGCCACGTCGCACAGCCGTGCAATTGTCAGTTAAAGCGTCGCAGTGCCGAATCGCAAAAAGTGACCAGGTCTTTAACCACCAAAATGGTCCGGGGCTTAAGCACTTTTATTCCTATTACAAGGAATGTAAACATCCTTTGTAATAGAAAAAAGCAGTTGAGTTCTAGAATTGCACTGTGCTACCAATGTCCTCAGACTCTTCAGTCAAACTGAAGAAAGAGTATGCTAATGTCCGCTACTACAATATGAAGCTGCTGGTTTGTTGGAGACATATGACCTAATGCTGCGTTTTAGATCAGGTGACCTGTAAAGGGAGCATTGGAGGATCTGCACAGTGGCTTAAGTGGTTAGCACTTTTGCCTGGCAGCACTAGTCATTGGTTCGAATCCCAACCACCTGTTTCCTCCCATCCTCTAAAGACGTGCTATTAGGTTAATTGGCCCTAGTATGTGCATGTACGTGAGTTACGGACCTTAGATTGTAAGCGGTTTGTGGGCTGAGACTAATATGATTGTAATATTTTTAATTCTAGAGATTTATAGCTATATATATATATATATATATATATATATATATATATATATATATATATATATATATATATATATAGCGTTGTGTAAATTGTCCGTGCTATATACGTACCTGTAATAAATAAATCTGATTTATTATGGATGACAAATTTTATTCATATTCAACTACATTGTGTACTTAAAAGTGGGGTATGCCTGTACCTTTGCCTTCCTATGTAGACTTGTGTTTAGAATCTAGGGGTTTCTTTGAAAAAGCAGCATATCATATGATCATACTTTTTGGTTAAAGTTTTTAGGGAAATGTATTCTGTATGTTTCGGTATTTTTCCACAGATAGTGACGCAACACTGCATCTGCAGAGTAGTAAGAAAAACAATTTTGTGAAGTATATTTGTTCTTTCTCTTGCCAGCCTCCAGGAAACGTATGAAGCAAAGAGGACTGAATTCCTTGGGGAACTGCAGAAGAAGGAGGAAGAGATGAGACAAATGTTTGTCATGAGAGTGAAGGAAAAGGAAGCTGAACTTAAAGAAGCTGAAAAAGAAGTAAGGAGAGCTTGGCAAATGGTTACTGTGAATTATTTTCTTTGATCTATAGTACTTTACAAACAAATAAAAAGCACAACAAAGGCCGTGTCTCAGAATAAAATGGCCAGAGTGAAATATTACGTGAATGTTTGCTTCATGTACACAATTCAGAGGGAAGAAAAAAGTATACTGTATAGAGCTGGAAATTTTAATCTTCCTATTTTTGCGCTTGGATTGTATATTTCTAAGGATTCATGATCTGTCTAGTACATTGTGTTTTTTGTTTTTTTTGTGCTATGAATAAAGTTAGTTATAGTCTTTAGCATCCCCTACACCATCTCACTTAAGTTATAGACAATATTACGCAGTGCCCAGACATGGCAAAAACAGGGAGAATCTGTATACAGTGGTGGTCTACTGTAAAGCTGTGATTGGCAGATACTACAACCTATGCTTCTAAGAAGCAAGGGACTACTCTGTTGCAGTTTCAGCCCTCAGCCTAATGTTTGTCATTTCCACAGTGCAGATAGGCAATTTTATTAAAAATTTGATGTGTTTTATTAGGTAATTTCTTATGCTTTGCATATTTTCCTTACATTGACTGTATCTCAATTAAGCTTTTTTTGCACACCATATGTCATATCCTTTTTTCACAACTTCACCATGCTTTTTGCCATCAGCTCCATGAAAAGTTTGATCTCCTCAAGAGGACTCACCAGGAAGAGAAGAAGAAGGTGGAGGACAAGAAGAAGGAAATTGAGGACGAAGTCAGCATGTTCCAGAAGAAGAAAGCAGCCACACAACTCCTCCAGTCCCAAGCCCAGCAAGCTGGATCCCAGCAAACCAAGAAAGACAAGGACAAGAAAAAGTAAGCCACTGACCTTTCTCACATCTCAAGCTTTGGCATGATTGTGGCTACATGCTATCTCCTTCTCATCTTCATATTGGGAAACTGGTCTTACGTTTATTTATTTAATTCCATATTTTTTATACAAAAAAATGAGAATATGAAAACGTTTGGTGAGATAACACTTTGGATGCAGAAAAGCTGAACACCTGTTTAAAATGTATAGTTACAAAAGGCAGCATTATTTCTCATCAGTAATGGTAAAGTACACATTATGCTACTAGGTGGGTCTGTGTATTTTGGGAAGCCAGGACAGAGTGCTTTTTTACCAGAGGGCATTTGACTTTTCCCTACACTATAGCATGTATGACATTGGCTTGTAGAACAAATTTCTATACTGCACTTGGAGACAGAATAGGGAAGGCTGGATAATATCCTGTAAGCATATCCTGTAGCATATTTGTCTGGTAGCTACACAGTCACCAGCTGGTTAAATGTATTTAATTCATACACAACAGAATAATTTTCAAAGACTAAGGGCTCATACAAGATTTCCTTGCAACAGTAATGGTTTTACAGTTGTTGAGTGGTACTGTGTGCAATAATAAGTCCTTCAGAAAGACCATGAATATTTATAAGACACAAATCCCTGACAAGATTTTCTGGTCCATGTGATTCTAGGAAGTTACATACCACATCTGTAGTTCAATCAGCAATAGAAATGAGCCACCAAGGACCAACACTTGAGTTCTCTGAGGGATATATTGGGGTTGTTTACTAAAACTGGAGCACTCCGCTTCTAAATTCAGCTTTTTCTATTAAGCTTTGTCAAATAAAACCTGGAAGTGATTGGTTTCTCTGCAAAAGTGCAGCAGGTTTTGTGCACATCCGGTTTTAGTAAATAGCCCCTAATTTCTGTCTGGAAATTACTTTTTTACTTTACACTCAGAAGTGTTGGCTCCCAGGTACTCAGGTAGCCTTAGGTTGTCAAGAAATAATATGAGCCCTTACTTTGACAGATAACTGGACTGTGTATATACATTTTTAGAGCAATGCTTATGTCAGTAGACTTAAATCACAGAGTTGGTTTAGTTTTTAAGCCAATGTCAAAATAAGATAAATCTCCCATGTGTGTTCGCATTTTTTTAAACTGCAGCCTTGGTTTTTGACTTCCCTCCATTACAGTTCCTTCCTATAGTTAAATGGCCAACATTATCAATGTATCCTATAAAAGACAGTGGTGTCGTTTCATAAAATATAGCAATGGCAGAACCCTAAGCCAAAGGTTGCTGCCACTATTATCTGTCCCTAAGCAGTACAACCTTCATTCATGTTACACTAGTATTGTGTAGGACTTTTACCTGAGTGCAGTCTTCATTTTAAAAAAAACTGTTTTATATATATATATATATATATATATATATATATATATATATATAAATGTTTCAGGGGATCTTGTGCACTACACAGCTTTGGCACTTAACCAGGTTTAAATTGTTATATATTTTCTTTGTAAAATCTTAAAGCGGGGGTTCACCCAAAAAATTAAATTTTAACATTAGATTCAGCCGAGTTGTCAGAATGACAATCGGCTGTTTTTTTTTTTCTGCGGGACTGGGCGTTTCTAATTGATTGTTTTCCGACCATCGCATACAGCGCGTCACGAGTTGCCAAAAGAAGCCAGACTGCGAGTCGGCTCTATACGGCGCCTGCGCGCCGACGTTCGGCTTCTTTCGGCAACTCGTGACGCGCAGTATGCGACGGTCGGAAGCCTGTCAATCAATTAGGAACGCCCAGTCCCGCAGAAGACATACCCGGAAGCGGCGGTGAAAATACGGTATGTACAGGGATAAAATAAAAAAAACGCAGATAGTCATTCTGACAACTCGGCTGAATCTAATGTTAAAACATTTTTTTGTGGGTGAACCCACGCTTTAAGATACAATTTTTTTGGATCCATATCAGGCTGTGGAGATACCAAAGCTGTTGAGTAAAATAGCTGGAAGTTTAATATGTATGTTAAAGTGAACCTATATTTAAAATTTGCAGGGGACAGGTCACCAATACTAAATCATATTATTATTTTGAGTAGACAGCTTAGGTCTCTGGATACCAGGAGCATCGTGGATGCTTGTTAGAGACGGAAAATAATCTGTTGCTTGCTATCAGTATGTCCTTGAACAGATAAGGTGTGGCATTTTACCTAAGTGCTCATAGAAGAGCAATATTGAACTAATCAATTTTCTGCTAACATATTTCGGTAATGTATTTATCACAAAATAAGTAGTTAGTCATTGCATTACATTTACATAGTTTAGGCTATACCAGAGTAAACACTGCTGCTCTTTTTTGCAGTAGCTTTTTCGCTACCCATGAAAATATAATAGGGTCTTAAACAGCCCCATATATAAATCTACCAACAGAAGAAGGAAATTTACTAAAACTAGTCCAGCGAGAATATGGAGAAGCTATGCATAGTAACCAATCCGCTTCTAAATGTATCTAGTTCAGTTAAAGTGAAACTTGTCTCAATTTAAAAGTCTGCCAGCAGGCAGGCTTGCAGTCTGCTTACAATCTTCTTTGGAATGTACTAACGCTCCGTGCTCCTCTATGGAGCTGCGGATGTCAGCGGTGACATGCCCGCTGACATCCGACCCGCTCCGATCCGCCAAAGTGTAACGGAGGAAAAACCTACTTTTCCATTCGTCTGGCGGATCGGGTGAACACGGACAGACGGTCCGTGTTCATCCGATCCCCCCATTGGGGAGAGCGGAGAAAAGACAGGGTGTTCCCTGCACAGTGTGTGAGGACCGCCATGTCATCCGGCAGCTCAGCGGGGATCAACGGAGCGATCACCGCTGAGCAAGCAGAGGTTCACGGGGCGGATCATTACTGATCCGCCCCGTGTGAAAGGGGCCTTACTGTACAACTGTGGCCAAACGTTTTGAGAATGACACAAATATTTTTACAAAGTCTGCTGCTTCATTTTTTTTTAAGGAATTTTTTTTTTGTTATTATGGTATACTGAAGTATAATTACAAGCATTTCATAAGTGTCAAAGGCTTTTATTGACATTTACATGAAGTTTATGCAAAGAGTCAATATTTGCAGAGTTGAGTTTTTTTTCACCCGCCTCTTGAGGATTGACCACAGGTTCCCAATAAGATTAAGGTCTGGGGAGTTTCCTTGGCCATGGACCCAAAATATTGATGATTTGTTCCCCAAGCCACTTAGGTATCACTTTTGCCTTATGGCAAGGTAACGGTAGGTACCGGCATATAACCCAGCTGTAATGATTTATAAAACCCTGTGTCCTGTCTGTATGCCAGGAAATTTATTTTACTGCCCCTTCTTATCTTGGTAACATTTTAATTCCTATATGTGTGTTTAAGCATGTTCTAATTAACTCATAAAATAACTTGTTTGCTCATTTTCTTTTGACCTCCTGAACATCAAAAATGACTCTGTAGGATATGCAGAAATGTGTCCAAAGAAGGAAGTTACTTGTTTTAAATTAAACACATCAATCTTCCTTTAATAAAAGCTGTCAGGAAATACTTGAAAAACTCCACTTGTAAACCAGAGGTCCAAGTTCTTGTTTTATGCAAAATAGGACGTAATTATTTGGCAAATTTAAAATAAATACAATGATGAAGATGGTTGCATTACAGTATGTCGCTTATCACTAGGGTAAGCTCAAGTACAATATTGGAGTGAACAACGACAAATGCAGCCCAATATTGATTATCTGCCTTTTCTTTGCACTTTGCATTGTAACATGGCCTTTAATATATAAAGCTACAGTATAATGCAGACTTTTTTTTTTAAAGGGATAATAAACTCAATTATGTTGAGGATTTGGCTTGGTGTACAACCGTCAATACTGTTCTCATGTTGCAACTAGGTGTCTAGGTAGTCTACAACATTGCTGAGTAGGGGCAAAATCACGTAAAGGTACAGGCCGCTGGCTGTAAATGTGGCCCGACTAATATATATATATATAATATTAAATAAATATTGTGTGTTAGGCCAAAATGAGAAGCTATCCTTTCCCCTCTTGCTTTTTTCACTGTTCTAGTCCCCATGTAGTGTTTGTTTTTATATATTCCAACAGTAAAAGAGCTGGCTTTTCTTGGCTTTTTGGTGACGTAAAAACTTGTACAAAGAATACCTGAAGGAATGGACACATGTATTTTGATATTAAATCTGCTCATTTATATATGTTCAGTATATTTATAAACCTGTCTGTGTGCCAGTTTTAACAGTATTCTATACCATGGCTGTCAGAAGGAATTCATTTTTGTTGTTCTGTTATGCTCAAATGGAATTAACTCAATGGAATGAAACATTTAATAGACGCTTAGTTTTTGTATAGAAATTTATATTTTTGAAAAGTTACTAAAATATGTACCAGTAGGTCATTTAAATCAGAGTCTCCCCTTTTTTGGTGCTGATCCCAGCATTCAGAAGAAAGCTTTTCCTTTATAAAGTATACATATGTTGGATAGTTACTGAAACTGAATCCTTTTAAAATGGGAAATCAAATTTATTTTGGAAGTATTTGCGAGATTTATAGAAATCGCCATTAATGACATCGGCACTTCTTTGGGGTAATCCTTGGTTTAAATATTATTATTTATTTAATCAAAAATCATAAGTGCTACATATTAAATGCTATTTAACTATTTGCAATTCGTTTTTTATTCTCGACTGTACTGTGGGTATTGTTGTTAAAGCCAAATTGAACAACTGTATTTATTTCTGTAATGCAGTCCGGATTTACATATGGTAATAAGTATCCTGGCTTTTTAGGGTTTTTAGCTACTTAGTGCTGTAGCAAGAAGTAAAATACCCTGTGCTGGCAGCATGTTGGAGACTGCTGTGTGTGTGTGTGTGTGTGTGTGGGTGAGCAGTGGTCCGTCTCCCCAACGTGCTGCTTGGCACCAAAAAAAATACTAAAAGAGCAACATATTTATTACTGTATATGAAGCCTCACTATATTACTGTAATAACTGCAATTGTTTACGTTTTAAGCAATTATTTTCATGCTGTACTAACAGAATTTCTTTTCTACACCTGCGTTTTGGAAGTCCATCCATTTGGTATATGTGTCAAGCTCTCACATAGATTACTCTATATGAAAAGCTTTCTTCTCTTTTTTACGCCACTTTTTTCCTTCCCCCTTTTTTTCCTCAGTCTTTTCTTGTTTCTCTTCTTTTTCATTTTACCCCCCATCTCTTCTTACTTTGCTTTCTAAGACTTCATTTTTTTCCCTACTGTGCTGTATTTCTGTGACACTTTGCTATTGTTCCCCTGGCTTTCAGTGACAGCTAGCAATTTTTGTGCAAAATGTTCTTCCAGTTATACAATAAAGCTTATTTTAATGTTTTGGCAGCTAGCCACTGATGTGTAGTAAAAAATATATATCAATAAATGTAGGAGCTTGGCACATAAACCATAAATTTTCTTGGTTTGATGATATTTATTTGTGTGTATTTTGTGCAATGCGAATATGATCAAGGTAGGACCATCTTCTCCAAAGATGAATGGTGCATTTTTGTTGTTTTTTTTGTTTTATATTTTTTCTTTAATTTCCAGTTTTCCATTTCTAATGTGAGTGTTTTTTGTATGTCTCCCCCTTTGTGTGTGTTTTGTTTTTATTTTCTTTTAACTTACAGCGCAAGCTTCACATAAAGTGTGCCAAGCCCAGGATGCCCTGCCATTCACCTGCTTTTTGCAGTAATGTGTCCCTGCCATTTGTGTTCCTCGACACAGATCACTAATTACTCACTAAACACACCATGTTTGGCTGCACGTGGGAAAGACTGCGTGCATTTGGACTCTGTTTTGTTTTGCCTGGAAGTGAATGTTGCCAAGCCTGGTCTGCTCCGAATGGCAAAAAAGTGTGCCTTTTTGCCAGTCACTCTTTTGCTCCTGCTGGCTTAAACCCATCTAATCCTTGAAGATTTTACCTGCATGTATTTAGAATGGACCCCTCAACAGGACTGCTCTTCGGACATCAGACAATGGCCGCTTTTAGTCAGCTGACTAATGAGCAGTCTAAGCGTGACTACCACTTATAAAATTCAGTTGAACATTGAACAAAATCAGCCTTGATTTTTTTTTTCACTATGTACTTACATATTGTGACGATTTCTGATTTAATTTGTAAATAGTTTGCTCGTATGGCTAAAACTGTCTTAGAAAACCATCTCTAATTCCCCTCAAACACCAGTGTGAATTGTTCCACTCGGCTTTGCACATCTAATTTGCTGAAATCTGACATCACCGTAATTATAAAACATTTCACCCTGGTTAAGGTTGTACTGACAAAACAAAACTGAAACATATTTGTGATTTTTAAAGGTGCTGCTAACTAAGCATATAACCGCAAAGAAAGACCAATCCCACGTTCATGTCAATAAGCCTGTATTCTATTTTTTATAGAGAGGGTGCTATTGCAGCATTGTAGGTCTTGGCTTACTGCAGCAGCTTCATGCTTTTGCTTTATTTTCTATGTCCTGGGCCTAAATTTCCCTCATGGTGCACTATGGTTAGGCAAGGCAACTGGCTAACAAAGCAACAAGAACCTTCCTGTTTTCTAAAAGTGTTACAAAGCCCCAATAAATGTAACTTTGAAGTATTCCTTACTTCTGTACATTTTACTTCAGAGGGCAGGATGTGTGTATGTATGTGTGTGAAGGAGCTCCTTGACCTCTCTCCATTGCTGTTCTTTTCAAGTTTAAGAGTAAACTGTCCAAATTGCCATCCCAATCAGATGTTGTACTGGCATACATGGTAAGATAAATGACTAAACTGTGTCTTATATTCTTTCTATGCAATTTTTTCTGGACAGCTCCTTACCCTTTCTGATACATTCCAAGAAGTGGCGACCCATGTTTACCTATTGACTTCTGGATTTCTTTCTCTTCTGATGATGTTTGACCTGATTCTTTCTGCTCATAGCTAGGTAGCCTGTCTCTTTTCTTGTTCACAAGCTCACCTGGATCACTCCCCTTTCCCCACCTCCTCCAGAAATGCACATCCCACTCTGCCTGCAGCTGATCCCATCGCTTGTAAGCCAAGCGTGCTTGAATGCATCCAATATGCATCTTTGATACTTGATATTACCATCATGGGGGCAGTGTTTAATTTTATTTCTCACTAACTAAACATGGCTCTGGGTAGCATTAGGAATGAAAAAGACCACTATGCAAACATAACTGACCAGGAACACTAGAGACTATAGGATACTCTATAGGTGCAGGGCCAGAAATCTGATCCTAAACCAGTTTCCTAACCATTCGTTACGTTTGGTCATTCATTCATAAGTGCTCGAAATATCATGCTTTGGTTGTCTTTTTGTGTGCTGCTTTTGCTGTGTCTGTATTTCACATTTAAATAACATTTTACAATTACCATTAGTGGGCTTTTTTTTTTTCTGCCATGTTTCACATTGTAGTAATGGATATTGTCAAATAAACCATGGCTTATCTCAGGAATGTCAGCCTTAATGTGAATTGTTGCCTACTCTTAGTGCAGGCAGCCATTTTGTGAGCTAAATTTCAGCTGCATTCATCAGTTCCTGATGTGTAGCATTGTATGATTTCTTCAGCCCACAGAATTTCTGTCTGATTTCTCTGTGGTTAAACCCTGATCCTTAAGGGCTGGATAGAAGTGTGAGTATCCAGTCATTCTGGTAGCACAGCTGGAAACCCACCTGATTGGAAACCACCTACATAAAATTGATAGGTTAGTTGCCTTTAGCCAACTGTTGCTAGTTTGGTTATAGCTGTGTATATCGATTTTTAAACTCTTGCACGGTTTTTACAATTTTTTTTTTTTTTTAGATATAATTAGACATATTTTTATGTGGAGAAAAAAAGCCAAGTATACAATTCATGCAATTTATGCAGTGAATCTTTCAAGCCTTAATTTCATTACCTATCCCTGGGCCATGTTTAGCACATTAGCCCTGCACCTGTATGTCGTTCTTTCTGTCTCTATTTTTTTCCACAGTAGTCCTTGGCTGTGCACGGAGTAAAATGGCTTCCCCGCTATCTGTTTGGATGCGCTTTCCCTTCCAGCACGTAAGTATTTCCGTAGTATGGTCTAATGAGTTCTCAGGTACAATTGCTGAGTGCTGTAAATATGGGCTGACATAACAAAGAATAAGCTGATGTGTATTTTTAATACTTAAATAGTACATGCAAGTAACTTAATAAAAACTTGTGAGTAGTATAAAACCATAAGATTCTTTAGAAAGATTGATTGAAAAATAAATCTAGTTGAAGGGGATAAAAGGAGACGCCTGTATGCATGACAGACTTTATCATTTTCTTTTCTTATCTCTAAGGTTTTAAACGTGCCATAGCTTCTTGCAGAATAGTCACACTGTGAATACTGCATATAGAGCTGAATTTTGTAGGGGAATGTTGAAGCAGCCGTTGGGGGGGGAGGAGTTTTATTATTTAGTTTATTGGCACAGTTCACATTTTATACCATCTTTCATGTTAAAAGTATATTTGGGGTATAAATTAAGCATAGCGGTTTGTGGCTGTGCCTGCATAGCCACATCATTCCTGCCAGGAACTGTATTATAACAATGATTGCAGGGTAGATGGGACTTGCAGAGAGTGTGCTGGTAAGTCCTTCTCAGTGGCACTTCCTCCAGCCAGACCACTACTTTATTGGGCTTATGTCGCAAACTTTGTTTACTTTACCTGCTATTTTATGCAGAGTTGAAGCTTTATCTTCAATGGATCTGGCACAGATCCTGGAAGGCTATGAGTTTATGGGGGCCAAGAGGGTAATTAAAGAAGAGCTCCAGTCTCCCCCAAAGTCCTCACCCGAGCCGATTCTTCAATGGGCTCCAGGGGCCAGCATCGTAACTAAAGGAAAATGGCAGTGAAGCCTTGCTGCTTCACAGCCGGTTTACGACTGCACATGCGTGGGCCAAGCTTTGTGACTGGCCCCGCAGTCTTTTTGGACCTGTGATGTTAAAGATATAAGCCTGCAGAAAGATGGGGGGGGGGGGTTTAAGTCCAGTTCTACATTTGTATCCAGAGACAGGCAACATGCCCGTCTCTCTGCCCTGTGCATCAGGGCTGCGGCTACCCAGACACACACACACACACACACACACACACACACACACCTATCACTGGTTGTTAAGGATGCTGTTGGCTTCACAGCTGAGAGGCTTCTAGCAACCAGTGATACTGGCAGTGGGCAGGGTCTGATGGAGAAGCTGAAGGACTAGTTTCCCATAAGGTCTGCTTTCATCTTGTGATTGACAGCAGGTAGTGGGCGGATTCCATAGCCAATAGCAGACAGTCTCTGAGCTATGAAATCTGCCCATTGCCTGCTGTCAATCACAAGGGGAGCAGACCTGGTGGGGAACCTAAGGCTGCTGCGCTGTCTTCGTAACAGCTGCAGCGGCAGGGAGAGTTCTCGGCTGCACTGGGGATGTAGTGTCTATTTGGATACTTTGGCCCAGTGCTCGCGCCTCAGCAGGACAAAGCGGGTGCATGAATTTGCAGCAAGCATCAACATTTTTCATGTGGAGGCACTGTAAAATTCTAAAGAATTTAATTCTACTTAAAATATGTATTAAGTGCTGTGACATAGCTGGCCTGCCTCTGTATATAGATTAATTCCACACAGTATATTTTACACTGAGCATGAATTGCAGCGGTTTTATACAGTACATGATCAACCTGCTTATTGACATCTATTGCCTCTTCATATTATTTAAATAAGCCTTTCAGGTTAGATATCTTATATGTTAGTGCAGGGTCAGTACAAACATTCTTTACTTATTGTAGTCTTGTCTTGCCTGTGTGTACCCTTCAGCTCTGTGTTCTATTGCTTTGCTTTTCCTTGCTTCTTCCAGTAATTCATGGGTCCTTACATTTTCTCATTGTCCAGCTTTATCAAGTCCATCATGTCCTGTTCATTTGCAGTGCATTTGGATAAACAAGTTGTATGCCATCCGGAAAGCTTGAGGATGCAGCATAACACTCACTGTCACTTTTTAATATGGTCTTTTTTTTTCTCTTTGAACATAAAGCTGTGAACAGCATTAGGAATAATGTAATGTTATACTTACATTTTTTTATATAAATATATACCATTTGCCTTAAATTGTAGCTTTAGGAATTTGAATACCAGTGTTGTTAAAGATATAAAACGGATGTCTTGTCTTGTTTTTTCCCTTTTTTACCTTGCATCCAGTGTTAATGCAGTATTATTGAAATTGATGCATATAGTAGGCACTTGTTATGTGTTTGAATTTTTAAACATTTTGTCTTTGAAATATAAAACTATACAAGTTATTTTGAATACAATTTTGTATGCTAGACAGAGGACATGTTTTGTTGCCAGCACTCAACAAAAAATATACTTTTATCCCAATTTCATGTGTGTGTCTTTTTTTTGTTCAAACTCATTTGTTCAGTCACACATTGGTAATAGGTTTTTAAGAGACAACTGTATGAAGCGGACTGTGAGGGTTACCAATGGATACTTCTGCCTTTCCACATTCCGCAGATAATGCCAATTGCAGCTCTGTTCAATGTTTACAGCTTGAGGAAATCTTTAAAGAACTTTGTTTTCCAGAACTTCATTGGCAAATCTACATTTAACATCTTCTAATGCACTGTACATTGTACTTTGTGTGTCAAACATTTGCTTGTGTGTGTGTGTATATATGTATTATATATTTGTTTCTGTGTGCAACTGCCTTCCCAAAAAACTGCCTTCCCAAAATTAGCAAAAAAAAAGTAATACTATTGATGGTACAACAGTCAACTTCTCTCTAGCCTAAATTGACTCATGCAACACTGTACCCAAACTAAATCTTTGGGCCAGATTCTTAAGCAAGTTACGCCGGTGTATCTACTGATACACCGGCGTAATTCGAAATTCCCGCCGGCGTATCATTGTTTTGTATTCACAAAACAATATACGCCAGATTTAGGCTAGGATCAGACTAGTGTAAGACACTTAGGTCTCATTTGTTTATGCAAATGAGCCTGATACACCGATTCACGTACGAAATCGCATTGCGTAACCGTCGCTAACGTCGTTTGCGTAGGCGTAAGGTTACCCCTGCTATATGAGGGGTAACCTTACGCCAGTCCCACGTAGGCCATGTTAAGTATGGCGTCGGGTCCGCGTCGTGTTTTCCCGTCGGGTACGTCGTTTTACTAAGTCAGCCGCGAATACGACTTTACGTCAATGACGCACACGTCGGCGTCATTGACGTTTTACACCGAGAACTGGAGCATGCGCACTGGGCTATTTTAAGCCCGGCGCATGCGCAGTTCGTTAGAATCGGGGGCGCGCTTAATTTAAATACATGCCGCCCCCTTGGATTTACGCTGCCATACGCCGGGCCATTTACACCAGGCCGCCCCAAACTACGGAGCAAGTGTTTGGGGAATACAGCACTTGCTCCTGTAGGTTGGGGTGGCGTAGTGTAAATGGCTTACGCGACGCCCGCCCAAAAACTACGGGAATATGGCCCTTTGTTTTTTCCCGCCCACAAATAGAGCTTTCGTTTGGTGGTATTTGATCATCTCTGCGGTTTTTATTTTTTGCGCTATAAACAAAAGAAGAGCGACAATTTAAAAAAAAACACAATCTTTTTTACTTTTTTATTTAATAAATATCACAATTTTTTTTTAAAAAAAACATTTGTTTTCCTCAGTTTAGGCCGATACGTATTCTTCTACATATTTTTGGTAAAAAAAATCGCAATAATCGTATATTGATTGGTTTTGCGCAAAAGTTATAGCGTCTACAAAATAGGTGATAGATTTATGCCATTTTTATTTTATTAATTGTTTTACTAGTATTGGCGGCGATTTGCGTTTTTTTACTGTGACCGTGACATTGCGGCGAACACATCGGACACTTTTGACACGTTTTTGGGACCATTCACATTTATACAGCGATTAATGCTATAAATATGCATTGATTACTGTGTAAATGTGACTGGCAGGGAAGGGGTTAATATGTTCCCTAAGGTGTGTTCTAACTGTAGAAGGGAGGGGACTCTGAAGGGGAGGAGACCGATGTGTGTTCCTCTGTACTGGGAACACACATTGGTCTCCTCACCGCTGACAGGAGGTGGATCTGTGTGTTTACACACACAGATCCACACTCCTGCCGTGATTACCGACAATCGCGGGCACCCGCGCCGGGTCACAAGCGGTGTCATGGGCGTGCGCGCCCTAGATCGCCGGGAATACAGGACGTCATAGTACGTCCACCCGGATCGGCGAGGGGTTCCTGCCGCCGTCATTTCACAATGACGCGGTATGGGAGTGGTTAATCAGCCAGCCGATAATTTGGCCAGCATACAGAATGCATCATTTGTTTACATATTTGGAAATGGAGTGCAGCACACATACAGCTCAGTACACCATCAATACATGTCAGAAGACACAGTGCAGCACAAATACAGCTTAGTACACCGTCCATACATGTCAATGAGTGCCTGAGAACTTCTAAATATGTCAGGAGCAATGCCTCATGGGACATGTAGTCCTGGGCAGGATGTGAGTGGCTCTAAAGGCAGAATTTTTTTTTTTTTATACCTTGCTATAGGGGCACTTTATACTATAGTTTACAGCTTGCTATTGGGGTGCCAGAAGCATCAGTGGGGCACCCTAGAAGAGGAGAATCAGGGCTGCTCTGTGCAAAACAATTACACAGAGCAGGTAAGTATAACATGTTTGTTGCTTTAAAAAAAAAAAAAAACACTTTAAAGACTCTGTGCAGGGAAGATCAGCTTCTGAACCCAGAGAAGGTGGAGGATGATTGATGGGAGGTAATATAAGGCATTACACTAACATTTAAAGTAAACTTTTACCAGCATTGTGCATTATATTTAAAATTCTCATATCCATGGAAAAAAAGTTTTAGGTTTTAGTACTACTTTAATATAAATAAATTCTCTCTACCTTCCACTCTTCATATAGCTTAATGTCTGACTCCTAGTTAAGAATGCCCATATATCCTACTTCTGGGTATATTTATTTATATATATATATATATATATATATGATATAAGTAATATATATTATTACTTTCACTGTTTCACAGTCTGATATTTACCAGATCCAACCTCTAATAGTATATACAGTATATCTCTTCTGCAGTGGCATCATTAAGGGGTGGCTATTGAGGCTGGAGACCTAAATCATAACCCCAATTTCAGGGCTCGCCCTACTGTGAGAGAGTCGCAGGCTGCCTGACGGACGCATTGCTTTCGCACAGCCGCGGCACTCTCACTGACAGCCAGAGATCAGTGTGTGAGTGAGTCTCCTCCGCCCATACCATAGAGCCGGAATTAACTTTCTCACACAAATCTCTCCTGAGCTGGTGAGCGCAGACCATGGGGGGGGGGGGGGGGGGGAATCTGTACTACCCAGCCTATCTTCTGTATACCCAGCTTCTCTGTATACACAATCCTCATCTGGTGGCAGGTGACGTGACAAGCTCTCTGGTGACCCCGACGTAATGAGGGTGGCTTTGGGGACCCTAATGTAATATATGTTTATATATATATATATATATATATATATATATATATACACACACACACACGTATTTGCCCGCCCAAGCGTATGACTTTCTTTACTGTGCTGCTATGGGCTCTAGCCCCAGATCTTTTGTAAATCTAACAGCGCCTCTGCTCTTCTGTCTATTAATCTCAGAGTGGATTAGAGATTTTGCTACCTAACCATATAGTTGGTTATTTATATTTACCACTGCATAGAGATATTTAAGAATAAATTCCCTATTTTTTTAAACTTTACATCGTAAATAAATTGTACATCACACTTTTTTTAAGGTCATTATCCAATTAATCGAAGCGATACTCAGCGATCTAATCGATTATGAAAATAATCGTTATTTGCAGCCCTAGTATTGTTTAAAATGAGCCATTAAAAATAAAACCGAGATCCGACATGCAGGGTGTCAGACTGACACCCCACATCACCGATCGCTGGTCGCGCTGGTGGTATTTAATCACTGCTGAGTTGTGTGTTTTTTTTTCTTTTCTGCTAAACCATTTATTTTTTGTCCACTTCACAAATATGTGCCACTTTGTATTGGTATATCACATAAAATCCCAATAAAATACATTACGTTTTTGGTTGCAACATGACAAAATGTGAAAAATTTCAAGGGGTATGAATACTTTTTTCAAGGCACTGTAACTTGTTACGTTTTGTGTGGAGAGCAGAGACCACTTTAATTTTAAGTTAGTACCTTAAGTGAAGCCATACGAGATAAAAGAAGTGATCAGGCAGATCTGGCAGACCAGGTGTGGGCCAGGCGGTGCTAGTGCATCCTATAAAAACAAAAGAAAAAGGAACAGGCTGGGTTCACAGCACTGGTCCAGTGCGTCCCTGTTCTCCATTTCAGGGAAAAATCATGCGTTATCAAACAATGTGCTGGAAAAATATCAATAGGTCCGACACCGGAGACGCCTATAGGTCAGGTCTATGGCATAATTCCACAAGGAGCTTTCATCTGAGTGGGTAGGGCCTACGGGGAGAACCTGGGCAAACATAAGCGAGATGCGGAAACCCTCTTTTAAGGCAGAAAGGCAGGGCGACACTAAAAAACATCAACCAAATTAATTAATATGGCAAGGGTGTCCGAGTCCAGGCATTGGAGGAATAGGGGCAACCACCTAAATGTGAAGTTCCAAACAGGGCTGAAGGTTCAATCGTCCATTCTAAAATGGCAGTCATGCTGGAACAGGAAGGGTCCATCCTTAAACTGTACCCACAAAGTTGGGAGCATGAATTTGTCCAAAATGTCTTGGTATGCTGACGCCTTAAGAGTTCCCTTAACTGGAACTAAGATGCCAAGCCCAACCCCTGAAAAACAACCCCACACCGTAATCCCCCCTCCACCAAATGATTTGGACCACTGCACAAAGCAAGGTCCATAAAGACATGGATGAGCGAGTTTGGGGTGTAGGAACTGACTGGCCTGCACAGAGTCCTGACCTCAACCCGGTAGAACACCTTAGGGATTTAGAGTGGAGACTGCGAGCCAGGCCTTCTCGTCCAACATGAGTGCCTAACCTCACAAATGCGCTTCTGGATGAATGGTCAAACATGTCCAAAGACACACTCCTTGTGGACATCCTTCCCAGAAAAGTTGAAGCTGTTTATAGCTGCAAAAGGTGGGCCAACTCAATATTGAACCCTACGGCCTAAGACTGGGATGCCATTAACATTAGTTTATGTGTGTAAAGGCACAATACTTTTGACAATATAGTGTGTGTGTGTGTATATATATGATTACATTATATAAGCAAGGTGTATCCTCAGACAATTCCTTTCTCAGATAAACAATGCTTACTCAGTTCACTAGCAACATTCTCATCTCCTCCTGCACACCCCTGACTTGAACTTCAAGAAGCCTATCACTGGCATATGCAGAGAGTAGTTTTACTTTAGGTGCCTTATCCTTTTAACGAATAGCTGTAGACCAGTGGTTCTCAACCTTTTAGTTGTGGGGACCCCCAACAGTAAAATTATTTTCGTAGCGTGGCTTGTCAGCACCCAAGGCAAGACAAGTAATTTGCGCCCCTAACCCACGGAAATTTAGCGCTCCCTGAGTCCCCTCCAATCATACAGTATTAAAACCTCATATGGTACATTTTAGGATATATCACTCTTTCTCTTTGTTCTCCTCTTTTTCCCTTTTATCTCTCGCTATCCTAATTTCTTGTTTTTCCCCCATCGCTCTCTCTAGCCGCCTTTCTTGTTTTTTCTCTTATTCTTTCTCTCCCTATTTCTTTCTTCCTCCCCCTCTTTTCCTCTCCCTTCCATGTATTCTCTATTTTAATTCCCTCTCTTACTCCTTGGTGGAGGGGGAATGGGATGAGTGGCAATGCTGGGGGGAGTTCTGATCAGCCAACTTAGGTGTTCTGGATTAAGGTCATCTGCCGATCTGAGAACTGTAGTGGGGACTTTTAATGGCAACTATAATCACAGGTAGTGTTACCCAATGTGTCTCTGACTTTGTGGTGTCTCGTAGCAGTGACACCTATGCTGAAATCAGGAGATGGGGTCTCCTCCAGCCCGTCCCACCTCACAATCCTCACCAATCCGCGGACCTCCAGTCTCTGCCCCCCAGCCATGCTGTGAACTGAATGGGTGGCTGCGAAGAGGCTGAGTGGGCGGCCATGTGCTTCAGTTGGGTGGCCACTGGCTCCAGAGACAGCCCTGCTGAGCAGACGCAAGAAGGCTGGGAGAGTGGTGCGGTCTTCAGGAACAGCCCAGGATCTGGTGACCCCTGGCAAATCATCATTTGACCCCCGAGGGGGTCCCGACCCCCAGGTTGAGAACCACTGCTGTAGACTATTCATTTTTTCTGGTTTGGGGGCTTCTTGAGGATGGTAAAGGAAACATCCTGTGAGAATTATGTGGATTGACTGATAACCAGTCCAGTAACATTTTCAGTCAGCAGTCTACATATGTAATTATGCATACAGGTTTCCTTTAAATCAAGCACAAGATGGGGCCTCATCGTAGTAGTATATTAGAAAATATTACAGTATTAAAACTATGGTCAGCAAAAGGTTTTTTATCAGTATCGTAATGGTGAAAGCTGCCTCAAGCATTTCAATATTTTGAATTTGTGATGGTTTACTGAATCTTTTTTCCTTAAATGTGCAGTTGTGCTAATTCCAGCACCCCTAAATTACACTAGTCCCCTCTCCCCTGCAGATGTTTACTTACCTTTGTTCCAGAGCTGCAGCCTCCTACGGTGTTTCTAGTTGTCATGCATGTGTACTGGGTACCCATTGACTTGAATCAGAGGGCCAGATTCACGTAGATGAGCGGCGGCGTAACGTATCGTAGATACGTTACACCGCCGCAATTTTTCATCGCAAGTGCCTGATTCACCAAGCAAGGCGGGCCAATTCAAATGGGCGTGTGCCATTTAAATTAGGCGCGCTCCCGCGCCGGACCTACCGCGCATGCTCCGTTTCCGAACTCCCGCCGTGCTTTGCGCGAAGTGACGTCATTTTTTCAAACGGTGACGCGCGTATCGTAATTTCGTATTCCCGGACGGCTTACGCAAACGACGTTATTTTTTAAATTTCGACGCGGGAACAATGGCCATACTTTATACAGCAATACGATTGCTGTGTAAAGTTAAGGCACCAAAAATGACGACTAACTTTGCGACGGGATACTAGACTAGCGGCGACGTAGCGAACGCGAAAAACCGTCGGGAATCGCCGTAACTCCTAATTTGCATACCCAACGCTGGTTTACGACGCAAACTCCCCCCAGCGGCGGCCGCGGTATTGCATCTTAAGATCCGACAGTGTAAAACAATTACACCTGTCGGATCTTATGGCTATCTATGCGTAACTGATTCTATGAATCAGTCGCATAGATAGAACAACAGATACGACGGCGTATCAGGAGATACAACGTCATATCTGCTCTGTGAATCTGGCCCATTTTTAAAAAGTCATTTAAAATGACCGTGTGTGGGGAAAACGTTGTTTTGTCATCTGAAAAACGACAAAAAAAAAATTCGAACATGCTTCAATTTTTTATGTCGTTTTTCAAAACGTTGTTTTTTGTGTCATAAAAAATGATCGTTTTGGGCTAAAACTACGTTTTTAAACCCGCGCATGCTCAAGCAAGTTATGACGCGAGCTTGAATGGAACAGAGTGCCGCTGTACGTGCTGAACGTAACCGCACTTTGCTAGAGCATTTTGAAAAAACTATGGTGTGTAGACAACGTCGTTTTTTAAAATGAAGTTTGAAAAACTTCGGGTTTTTTTCATGAGAAAAAACAACGTTTTTTTACAAGACAAAAAACGACCGTGTGTACGCGGCATAAGTTTACAGCCTTATTCAGAAAAATGGGGAGCAACTCTGGAGTAGGCCACGGTTCTGGAATCAGGATCAGTAAGCAGCTGGGGATATATGGCCCTATGTTAAAACCATTATCCTACTGCTTGAATATTCCTCTTTTTCTTTTTTTCTGTAGCCTCTTCTTTATATAAGCAACCTGTTGACAATCCTCCACCTCTCCTAATTTGGACGTTAAGGTGCCAGAAGAGAAGCAGTCTTGGCCATCTCTTGGATGATTTGCCTCATTCACTCTGCTATTGTTCTTCCTTACTTCTTCCTTCTGTGGGTTACATGTTGATGTATACTGTGTGTCTGTGTAAGCACTACTTAAATATATCCTTACAGAAGTATAAGTACCATGTAGCCAAATCAATTTGCAAAATATACAGCTGATGCCAAAGGGCTCAGTTATTTGACAGACTTGGTTTTGGGTAACATCCTGTTATTTACCAGTAGAATGGTACCCTTTGCTTCATACTACCTGTTTTCAAATTGTATGGTAAGTCCTGATTCTCAAACCACAAAAAAAAAACGGAATAGAGTTCCTGTGAAAGGATGGTGTTCAGCAGAACTAAATAAATTAGTAGGCGTGGATTTATACGTACTCTTATATAAATCATAATCCATATACAGACTGCAATGATGAAGCTTTTAAAAAAACTATAGATGTGACTGTTTTATGAGTTTGTTTTAAGGCTTTGTAATGGGCCGTACACACGACCGAACATGTCAGCAGACATGTTCGGTCGTGTGTAGGCCCGAGCGGGCAGGATTCCAGCAAACATTTGCCCGCTGGGCCTTTTTCCAGCGGGCAAATATTTCTGGACTTGTTTTAAAACAGCCCGCTGAAATCCTGCCCGCTCGGACATGTTCGGTCGTCTGTACAGACCTACCGTACATGTCCAAGCGTCCGCCATCCCTCGCATGCGTCGAATGACTTCAACGCATGCGTGGAAGCATTGAACTGGCAGGGCCGCCCACGTCGCGGCGACGGCGTGGACACGCCCCGCGTATTGTTTACGCGCGGATTTCTGTATGATGGTGAGTACAGCCACCATACAGAAATCCCCGGGCAGACATGTACGGTGAAAACGGTCCGACGGACCGGTTTCATCGTACATGTTTGCTCGTCTGTACCCAGCATTAGAGTTAACAATTTGGAAGTTAGCAACTGACCCTGACATCCTAATAGCTGGAGTGCCTGTGTCTATGTCAGTTTAGCTCATGGGTGCCCAACCAGTGGCCTGCTCCTGCTTTGGGATGGCAGGTCGGAAAGCCCAGTTGCTGTCCCAGAGCATCAGTGTTGTGGATGGAGCCTGCAGTAGAGAAAGCAAGCAGCTTCGGAGGAAGCAGAGCCACATAAGCTAATGCTTCCACTACAGCGCCATCTCCTGTCCCAGGCAGAGTGATACCGAATGCACTCTGCCTGGGACAGCAAGAAGACTACAGCTGGCAATGCCTGTAGATCAGAAAGTGAAGGATTAAAGGTCAAGGTATATATCAGTTCTGCAATGGTTATGAGCCTGCTTTAAAACTGATCCACCTGTTACTGAAAAAATCAAAGGAGTGCTAGTGCATTCAAGGCTGGCCTGCTGGTATTTTCATATCCTCAAATAGATGCACCAAATATTCATATAAAACCTATTAGAAGCGTAATGAGTTGAAGTGACATTAAAAACATGCAATTCTTGGTACGCTAGTAGACATATATCATGTAATAAATTACTGTTGTGTGCTGATACAATTACACGTTTTGCCGTTATACACCACTTCTTCAGATTATCATATTCACTTATGACAGTTATCCAATAAAAGGTCTCTTGGTTAAAAACAAATAGTTTCAGAATGACAAATCAGATTGTCTCAGGCTGCGGGGAGGCATAACAAAGGGACAGTTAGCAGGGAAAAAAGAGGTGGGCCAGTCTGCACAATTTGATAGTAAGTCGATGTTAGAAACACCCAAATTTCAACCAAGTTTCTAAGGGCTAAGGCTGGGTTCACACTACTACACTACTTTCATCCTACTTTGCTCTGTGTTCAATGTTTCCCTGAGAGTGTCTTGTAGTGTCCTACACAAGTCGGTCCGACTTTGAAAATGCTCCCTGTACTACTTTTGGTCCTACATTGATCCTACTTCAGGCCCATTGAATGTCATTGAAGTCGGACCAAAGTAGTATCCTGTTCATGAAAGTAGGACCAATGTAGGACCAATGTAGCAGAGCAAAGTAGGATGAAAGTAGTGTAGTAGTGTGAACCCAGCCTAAATCGGTAGTGTCCAACAGAAGGGCTTACACCTGGTAGCAGGGTCTGGGGAAGAAACCACACCATCCCCCCTCTCATATCAATCCCAAAGAGGGCTTAAGCAGCCAAATATGTCTAACTTTCAGCCTGTCTTTTTTAGTTTTGATATTCTGGTTTGGTGACCTCTCCGGTATAAGTCTTCTGTTTCACCCACATAGCTGTCTTCAGACAGCCCTACTGTACATATAACCTTGTTGTACCTCTGGGTTACCTGCACTGAGCCAAAAACTTCTATCATATCCTGTGAGTTTGGTGTGCTTTCTGAAAGCACACTAAAATTCCTAGGGCAGGAGTTTTGGTACTCTTTCAGAAAGTGCACAACACCTGCAAGATATAGAATAGAGGTCTTAGGCAAAGCACATATAAAGCCGCAGGTGCACTGCGCTGCACCCAAAGTGTGCGTAAACAGCAGCACATTAGTGTGAAAGCAGCCTTATAGGCGGCTCAGGACAGTAAGTGCTTGTTTACATTTGCAGTTTGGAGGGGCTGTAAAATCCCATAGTTCTTTGTGGCCCACAACCGGTTACCAAATCACCTAAATCCATCTCCTGTGTAAAAATGAAGTTAGCAGCTATGAAAACTGTAGCTGCTAACTATTAATAAACAGCCCGTCACCTGTCCCACGATCTAGTTCTGTGCTCTCCCCAGCTGTTTTCACCTCCTGTCTTCTGTCCCCAGCACCAGCATCTTAACTGTGGGCACCTGGCTGTGACAGCTTGCGGATTCACGGCCAGTTGCCTACTGCGTGAGCCATGCTGCCCAATGTGAATGGTTCCGCAGTCTTCTGGGACCTGTGACGTGTCCCAAAAGACTGTAGGGAGGGAGGAGGCGAGGAGAACTTCCTCTCCGAGCGCCTAGGTGGTTGGAGCAGAAGTGGGAGCGGGTACCTGTCAAAATCAGGTACGCACTCCTCCCCTTCCCACAGCTAGGTGCATAAAACCATTTACAATTATGGTGAATTCACACACAGTGCAGTGACAGGTGTTTTACTGCATTGTAAAAAACGCCTGTCATGGCAAGAGCACACGTTACATTCACACTTCAATAAAGCATGCTGCAATAAAATGCAAATATGCTGCATTTTTTTCGCAGTTGACAGTACAGAACTGCAAGGCACTGTTCAGCCACGCAGAGCATCATGCTGCTGTACTGTGATATGAATGAAATGTACTATTGTACACTTCAAATAAAGTTCAGTGAGAAAAAAAGAAAAGGGAGCTGCGTGATGCACTGAATCACACAACACACACCCCCTACCACAGCCAGAACAGCAGCTGCTGGAAGGGAAACCGCTGCTGTTTACCTGAGACCTCTCTATTGTGTGTGAATTCACCCTTAAAGAAGTCCAGTCTGAGCTTTTTAGGCTGGGCTTCTTCTATGGGTAACAGGAGTGCAATTCGTTTTGCACTCCTGTGACCCGTTTTCAGGGGAGAGCAGTCTGAAGTCCGCTCTCCGCTGACGTCACTGCCATCAGTCGAGGTAGCGTGTCATCCTGACTTCCCAAGTCTGGATCCACCAGCTGCCTTGATTGATGGAAGTCTCAGCGTCTCAGTGAGCTGCTGAGACTGCCACTCCCTCCCCATCCACAGCTCATCGCTCCAATGAGCGTGGAGGATCAGACCGATCAGGAGCGATGCTGACTGATAGTCAGCATCGCTCTGCTCGGGGAGGAGTGAGAACCGAGCCATTGGCGGTGTTCAGTGGCTCGGTTCTCAGTGCAGAGACAGCAGGGGACAGCTGCAGCACCTAAGTATAACTAGCCAAACAAAAAAAAAAACTACTTCTCTTTTAAAGTGATTGTAAACCCACTTAGTAATAGTCACGCAATTCCCTGTCTTTCATAATACTAAGTGCCCTGTATATATACCTTATTAAAAATATACTGTTCTATACCTGATTTCCTAGCGCCGCTCAGCGCTCACATGACCAGCCATTTCTATTTATAATAAGGCATATATACAGGGCACTTAGTATGATGAAAGACAGGGGATTACATGATTAATAGTAGGTTATTTCAGCAGCGGGGGTAGGCCCTGACTGAGCTGACAGGCAGCGAGGGAAGGAGGACACAGGAGAGCTGCAGATAGTTGTCGATGACAGAGCTGACCACCGGTGTCGGGGCTTAGCAGCCATGATAAACTGCGGTCAGTTTACAGAGGGGAGGGCAGAAGCAGGTAGGTTCAGCCAGGTATTTCAGATGATAGGACCAAAAACTTTAAGGAATACCTCTCTCCATCCCTAACTTGCTGGCTAGGCTACAAGCACCCCCCCATCAATTTGGATGCACCAACATACATTTGTGTGGGTGGGTGTCCCCAAACTTGGATGTTAAATTGGGAGCAGTGGACATGTCTGTAGCTGCTGCGTTCCAATTGACATGATTGAAGCAGAACAGTTTTTTAGTTTTTTGTACGTGGAATGTGAAAAAAATAACAAAACGTTATTTGTATTTAAAGTATAACACAACTGTAAAAAATGTAACTCTTGTAACTTAAGGGCAATCAATTAAATTTATAGTTGGAAAGCTAAACTTTAATTCTATAAAAATAAGAAAATAAATACAATTCTTCAGTCTTTACCCTTAAAGTCTAATACCATCCTTTTTTTTGGGGGGGGATGGAACTATGGTTTTCCCAATGGAATTCCTCTTAAGCCTGCCTTGCATACACACAGTCACACAAAAGTCCTGTAAACTTTAGACTGGCAAGAACGCGGTGACTTAAGACTACGATGAGCTGACAAAATTAAGTTCTATGCTTCCGAGCATGCGTCGAATTATTTCCGAGCATGTGTGTTTGTATACGAGAAAAAAAACGATTTTCCCGCTAGGATTTTTCCTGACGATTTTTCCGTCAGTTTTTCTGTGAAAAAAAGTCCGATGGAGCATACACACAGCCGTGATTCCCAACGAAAAAACCCCCAATCACGGTTTTTCCGACTGAAAAACTGGTCGTGTGTACGGGGCATTGCTCCTTCCTTACTTAAAGATGTTTTTGTGTATGTACCCCCATTGGAGAGATTTCCCATTATTTTCTCTCCTATCCTGTAAATAATTTTTAAATAATGTAACCACAGCCAAATAATACTGCAAGGCCCATTTTAGCATGTGTGTTTTGCTACAGGAAGATGCAAACCATATGTAAAAAAACATTCATTTTAGGAGGTCTTGTTCACATTGTTGTGCTACAGTGGTAGTGGGTTGCTTTATTTGTGCATACATTTTTGTGTAGTTCAGTGAAAAAAATTATGAATTTTATAAAATTAGTGAACAGAGTTACTACTTCTTCTTTATTCAATACGTCAAGAAAAAAAAAACATTTAAAATGGTCATAAAGTGTTTCAAAAATACACATCAACATGAAAATTACTATGCACTAAATGTTATAAATGCACATTGCCACATGCACATAAATCTGAAAGATCCCTACGTTTTGAATGAAAAGCCATAACTTTTAAGTAGGAAAAAGCTAAAGAACGCTGTCCTCTGAACGCAAGGAGAAAATCAGTGTGAAAAACGTGCCTAAAGCTGTGCTTAGGCGCATCAAGCGGGCTTGGGCGTTTATTAATTTTATTGTCCAGAATATTAATTCATTCTGTTGACTAAAATGAATAAATGCTCAAGCACTAAACGCACCTAGTGTTAACACACGTTTGAGCATTTTTTAACGTTTAAGAGCGCCTCTCCTAAACATGACTTTGGGTTTTTCTTCTGCCTCTAAACTCCTGTAAACATCTGTGTGTGTGTGTGTGCAGCGAGCATCAGCTAACATTGAGGGGTTTAGAGGCATAATAATAAACTCACACGTCTATAAAACAGGTGTTTTTCAGCTGCAGTGTGTATGAGCCCTTAGGTCTCATTTATACAAGGGCAGTCTGTTGTGGTGCATTTAAAGCATAGTGTTCCTAACACACAACAACAAACCAGCAGAATACAGCAGCATTTTTCCAGCAGAATACAATGCAATGAATGACATTGGTGCATTTCAACGTATTTAACATGCCTAAAATGCAGCACAGTAGTGTGAATGGGTCCTTAGGGAATTTTGCCCTTTAACCTCTTGCCAACCATGTAATGCTTATATGTTCTTGGTCATGGCTTCTGATTAGGTGCCCATGGGTCTGTGAGAGGCAATCACTTTGGTCACATAATAGAGAAGCCGCACTACCTCCTGGGAATTAAAGACCACTTTAGGGGCTGCCAGGAGGCAGCTTTTAAGGGATTAATAATTCCACCAAGTAATGGCAGGAATATGATAGACTTCACTCAGGAGAGTAGACAAGTTTACTAAAAGAAATGGTCAAAATACCTGCAGCGGCTGGGGAGTAATGATGCTGTGGCATATCAAAATGAGGAAAGGCAGTTGGAAAAGCAAGTATAGATGACCTTTACAGGGCTGCCTTTTTTTTCTATTTCTGTGTACCCGTGGTGATTGTTACTTTTTCTTCTTGCTGTGTCTCATTGAGGGGATTTAATTTCCCATCCCAGAGACACAACTAGAACTGAGCAGAAATCTCTCAAAAGTGAACAGGTGTATCTTTTTGAAAATTTTGCGTCTATTGCTGCTTCAGTCTGGGTTCACACTGCAGCAAAAGTGGCTCAAAGCAGGGGTCTGGTGCATCCCCGTTCACTATTTCAGGTCTGCTTTCAGCCTGAATTTTGGGCTGAATTCAGACCTGAAACAGACCAGAAGACGCACAGGACTCCTGTACAATTCTCACCAGAGCCGCTGCACAGATATGTGAGAACTGGCTCCATAGAGAGCCGGTCGCAATCTCCTGACATGCGAATTGGATGCGGAGAAACACATCCAATTCGCAATAGTGTGAACCCAGCCTTAGTGACAACTGAAAATTTTGAATTGCCTATAACTTTTTGTACTGGAGATAATGGTCACCAAAAAAAAATGGAGAAGGTGAGACTCTCCAGCAGGTAAACAAGCAGCAATAAAAACCTGATGTGGCATATACAGGTGATACTTGAAAAAGTTGAATATCGTGCAAAAGTTTGTTTATTTCCCTAATGCAACTTAAAAGGTGAACCTAATACATGAGATGGACTCATTACATGCAAAGCAAGATAGTTCAAGCCGTGATTTGTCATAATTGTGATGATTATGGCTTATGCCGCGTACAGACGGTCATTTTTTGTGATGAAAAAAAAATGAAGTTTTAAGTGATGAAAAAAAATGACATTTTTGAAACTTCATTTTCAAAAACGATGTAGCATACACACCATCGTTTTTCAAAATGCTCTGTTCCATTGAAGCTCGCTTCATAACTTGCTTCTGAGCATGTGCGGGTTTAAAAACGTCGTTTTCAACGTCATTTTGCCCACACACTATCATTTTAATTGACACAAAAAACGACATTTTGAAAAATTACACAAAAAATTCAAGCATGTTCGAATTTTTTTTTGGTAGTTTTTCTGAAGACATAAAACAACGTTTTCCCCACACACTATCATTTTAAATGACGTTTTCAAAAACGTCATTTTTTTTAATCACAAAAAATGACCGTCTGTATGCGGCATTACAGCTCATGAAAACCCCAAATCCACAATCTCAGAAAATTTGAATATTGTGAAAAGGTGCAATAGTCTAGGCTCAAAGTGTCCCACTCATATCAGCTAATTAAGCCATAACACCTGCAAAGGGTTCCTGAGCCTTTAAATGGTCGGTCAATCTGGTTCAGTAGGAATCCCAATCATGGGAAAGACTGCTGACCTGACAGTTGTGCAGAAAACCATCATTGACACCCTCCATAATGAGGGAAAGCCTCAAAAGGTAATTGCAAAAGAAGTTGGATGTTCCCAAAGTGCTGTATCAAAGCACATTAATAGAAAGGAAGGGAATTATGGAAGAAAAATGTGCACAAGCAGCAGTGATGACCGTAGCCTGGAGAGGATTGTCAGGAAAAGGCCATTCAAAAGTGTTGGGGACTTTCACAAGGAGTGGTCTGAGGCTGGAGTCAGTGCATCAAGAGCCACCACACACATAGGACATGGGCTTCAAATGTCGTATTCCTCTTGTCAAGCCACTCCTGAACAACCAACAACGTCAGAAGCGTCTTACCTGGTCTGTTGCTCAGTGCTCCAAAGTCCTCTTTTTTGATGAGGCTAATTTTGCATCTCATTTGGAAACAAAGGACCCAGGGTATGGAGGAAGAATGGAGAGGCACACACTGCAAGATGCTTGAAGTCCAGTGTGAAGTTTCCACAATCTGTGTTGATTTGGGGATTCATGTCATCTGTTGGTCAGCCGTGCTTCATTAAGTCCAGGGTCAGCGCAGCCGTCTACCAGGAGACTTTGGAGCACTTCATGCTTCCTTCCACAGACAAGCTCTATGGGGATGCTGACTTCATTTTCCAGCAGGACTTGGCCCCTGCCCACAATCCCAAAAGCACCAAAACCTGGTTCAATGACTGTGGGATTACTGTGCTTGATTGGCCAGCAAACTCGCCTGACCTGAACCCCATAGAGAATCTATGGGGCATTGCCAAGAAAAAGATGACACGAAACAGAACAATGCAGAAGAGCTGAAGGCCGCTATTGAAGCATCCTTGTCTTCCATAACACCTCAGCAGTGCCACAAGCTGATAGCTTCCATGCCACGCCGCATTGAGGCAGTAATTTCTGCAAAAGGGGCCCAAACCAAGTACTGAGTACATATGCATGCTTATACTTTTCAGAGGTCCGATATTGTTCTATGTACAATCCTTGTTTTATTGATTGCATGTAATATTCGGATTTTCAGAGATTGTGGATTTGGGGTTTTCATGAGCTGTAAGCCATAATCATAACAATTTTGACAAATCACAGCTTGAACTATCTTGCTTTGCATTAGTGAAATAAATGAACTTTTGCACAATATTAAACATTTTCGAGTTTCACCTGTACTATCCAAAATATTTAAAAAAATGGCTTTCCACTTTCCACAAAATGAAAATAAAAACTTAAAGCCTTTTTGATGAATCTACCGAGTCTAATTTTGACATTGTAACAGTTTTTTGTATCGAAGGAGGAAGCATGTACACAATAAAGGACAGTAAAAAATAATATTTCTGTCTGGCAGACCTTTGATTAGAATCAATGTTAATGGCTATATATTAAATAATTTGCACAGAATAGATTGTCTAAACCTACCAGATTAGGGGAAAACAATCTGTTCTATGTTCACAAACACAATCTAGTGCACTGGTTTACTAAAGATATCAATTCTACAGTATCATGGATAAACTCCTTTGACCCTGATGCTCTATATAAGTAGAGGCCTTATAATAGCATTAATAATACCAACCATGTACTGTACACAAATGCCTCACATAAAAGACCAGTAAAGTGCCACCCAATTGAAGCTGACTGGTATGTCAGATTTTTTTAGACTGCAGTTTAAAGATGTTGGAACAACAATGTTTATGCAATGAGTTACTTCTTTTTTATTGTTTCATCAATTCACAGAATTTTTACCCAATTCATTAAGTAAACCTGTCATTTTTTGTAATGTTTTTAAGTAAAACTACTAAGAACAGACACTACAATATGTCTACTGTTACCATTATTAGCCAAGAAGCATCTTCTGTGCCCCTTCTGATTTAGTTTTACTGTGTTACTGGGCCTGACTTTATGACTTAGCCCTGGCAAGTGCCATTTCAATATCCAATGAGACTTGGTAGCCAATAAAGGCCTTCTCATTAAACAGAAGAATGGCAAATGGTGGGATTTAGGCTAGGTTTCCACTATTGTGGCCCCAAAGTAATGCGATTTACAGTGTGACTTTGCAATGCGATTTTTTTGATGCAATGGCATGCGAATGGTAAGAACAAGTTGCAATGAAGTCGGAAACAAAGTAGTACAAAAACCTTTTTTGGAGTCACTGCGACTTAAGTCACACCAATTAGAACAGAGACCATTGAAATACATGAATTTTGACTTGTCGTGCAACTTTGCGTGTCAAGTCGCACAACAACAGTACTGGAAACAGAGCCAAGGAAAGTTGGATACAAGGAACAAAGTAAACCTAATACACTGAAGCCTCGTACACACGATCAGTCCATCCGATGAGAACGGTCTGAAGGACCGTTGTCATCGGTTAACCAATGAAGCTCTACTGATGGTCCGTCGCGCCTACACACCATCGGTTAAATAACCGATCGTGTCAGAACGCGGACACGTAAAACACGACGTGCTGAAAAAAAAGTTCAATGCTTCCAAGCATGCGTTGACTTGATTCTGAGCATGCGTGGATTTTTAACCGATGGTTGTGCCTACTAGGGATCGGTTTTGACCTATCGGTTAGGAATCCATCGGTTAATATTTAAAGCAAGTTGGCTTTTTTTTAACGGATGGTTAAATAACCTATGTGGCCCACACACGATCGGTTTTGACCGATGAAAACGGTCCATCAGACCGTTGTCCTCAGGTTAACCGATCAAATTTATTCGACGCATGCGTGGAAGCATTGAACTTGCGTGTTAGAGAACATCGGTGTCTTATACGTCACCGCGTTCTCTGTCCGCGGGGATTTTGGTCTGATGGTGTGTACACACATCAGACCAAAAGCTCCCAGCAGACATGTCCGATGAAAACAGTCCGTGGACCGTTTTCATCGGACATGTCTGCTCGTGTGTACAGGGCCTTAGGGGCACAGAAGAGACTCTTCTTGCTAATAGAGATACTTGCATCTTCCTATTTATAATGGAGTAAGATTCACATGAACTTGGCAGAGCTAGTAATCGCATATATATTTGACAATCACTCGGAACTTTAAAAAAATTAGACATAATACGAAAGATATATGTTGTAAGATGAGTATATTTTTTTTAGGAATTTACACTGTTGAGAGATTAATTACACAGGCAGCCATATCAAATCAGAGAGCACATTCAATAAAATCAATCTAGATTATATATATATATATATATATATATATATATATATATATATATATATATATATATATATATATATATATATATATATATATATAGTGAGATCAGGGCAGTAATACACCTTTTATGTACCTGCAACAGTTGGATCTCAGTGATGTAGGAGTCACCTGGGCAGGTGATCACAAGTGCACATTTCAGAAGCTTTCTTTGGACCATCTGTAGTTACTTGCCTCTGAAATGCGCAGTATACTTAAAACAGGCCTACATAGTATGACATGAGTATTGGGTGCCTGTGGATATGAATGAGTTATAAATCGTAAGGTACACCTGCTAAAGATGCTGGAAAAAGTTATGAATATTTTGTGCAGTAATAAATATCAGTCTTTACATTTTATTTATCTGCTTTTGTTTACTTGTATGTGTTTTGTATGAAAATAAAATGACTGAGTCAGTCACTGAAATGTACCACTCAGGTTATTGAATCTTATAATAAAACAATGATTTACAAACTGCTTACTTTCTATTTCATTCTATTTTTATTTATTTATTTTCATAAAAGACGTGTCACATTTTAAAGAGACTCTGTCACCAGCTTCAAGGTAAAAGCACAGAGACTATAGTGTCTTTTATATAACAAAAATACTCGTATTCACTTGCAATGCACCGTTGAACTTACTAAATCAATTATCTAGTCAGCCCTCTCCTCTTCTGGCAGTGTCTAAGGCCCCTTTCAGACTGGGGCGGGAGCTGCGGTGGCGGTATAACGCCGCTAAAAATAGCGGCGTTATACCGCCGGAATTGCCGCGGGTATCAGCCGCTAGCGGTGCGGTATTAACCCCCGCTAGCGGCCGATAAAGAGTTAATACCGCCCGCAATGCGCCTCTATAGAGGCGCATTGCGGGCGGTATTGCCGCGGTTTCCCATTGTTTTCAATGGGAAGGAGCGGTGAAGGAGCGGTATACATGCCGCTCCTCTCACCGCTCCAAAGATGCTGCTGACAGGAGATTTTTTTGTCTCCCGCCAGCGCATCGCCTCAGTGTGAAAGCCCTCGGGCTTTCACATTGAGTCTGCAGTGAAGGAGTTTTTCAGGCGCGATAGCAGCGCTATTTTTAGCGCTGTACCGCCTGAAAAACTCCTCAATGTGAAAGGGGCCTAAAGCTAGCCATAAATGAATAGAGCTTCAAACAAAAAATCTTGAGAAAAGTCTTATGCCTTGTACACACGATAGGAATTTCTGATGAAAACAGTCTGATGGAATTTCATCAGAAATTCCTATCGTTTGTGGGCCCATAGGATTAAAATCCTATGTAAAATTCCGATCTGTGTGGAACTCTGTCGGAGAAGATTCCTATGCATGCTCAGAATCAAGTCGACGCATGCTCAGAAGCATTGAACTGAATTTTTCTCGGCTCGTCGTAGTGTTTTACATCACCGCGTTTTGTACGGTTGGAATTTTGTCTGACAGTGTATATGCAAGACTGATGGAAGACAGCTTGATCGGAATTCTAACGAAAATTCCATCAGATTTTAGTCCATCAGAAATTCCTATTGTGTTTACAAGGCATTAGGAAAATTTGGACAAGAATTCCCAAAATATTCTCAGAAAATTCTTTGTCAGAAATTTGCTCATTCAAGATTTTTTTTTCATCCTAGTCCTTCAAATTTTCTCATCGCTGCGGTCAAAAATGAATGTCGATTTGACCCAGTAATGATTAGAAAAACAAACCAATTTTCCTAGAACTTTCTTTTCCCAAGAATTTCCATTTGAAATTCTACTTGTCTATGACCAGCTTAAAGATTAGGTTCACTTTAAAAAAAATAATAATAATTGCACATTTTTTTGCAGGTAAAAATATATTTTTTTTTGGAGCCTGTAAAGCATCTGCTGATCGCTTGTGCCGTGCAGGTCTCCTGCAGATCTGTCATTGTACCTGTATGCTACACTGCCAAGAAGAATCAATTAAATACCATGGGGCTCCACAGCACAGTGGTTCATTGAGAACTACAAGCTAACAGCTGCAAAGGATGTCGTGGCTTGTAGTTCATTCACACACAAAGCTATGTGAATGAATGATGTGGTCATGTGGGTGGAGCACCGCAGCGCTGATTTCAGTAAGGGAACTTTTCCCTGTACTGCTGTCATGGAAAGGGGGGGGGGTCAGTGACTGCAGCATTGGGAACATGTTACATACATGTTCCACCTGTTTTCAGGGTGGAAAATGCATCATGTTCCCAAAAGTGAACTTATCCTTTAAGCAATATCTGACCTAGCTCCTCTGCCCCTACATACATAAACCTTAATATGGCTACTGGAGATGGGGGTAAACTGTAATACTATTGATACTACATCAGAGATGACTGTGCTTGGCTGCTGTTTTTGGATGTCTACAGAAGGTAGGCTTTTATAGGTAAGTGACATGCAAAAACGACATTAAATGCACATATCTTTTGTGATTGGTAAAATAAATGGGCTTGTGACAGGGTTTCTTTAAGTTTTAATAATTTACTGGTGTACAAAATTAATATAGGAAGGCTTCAGACAATGCTACCTGGAAAATGCAATAACTCTTTCCAAAAGGATAAAATTACCAAGCCAGTTCCATTTTTGCATGACAAGCTCTTTGAGTGGATGTTCGACCCAGTGGGAGTATTGAAATATAAGACGAAGATGTAAACTTTTGAACATAGAAGATACATCTTAAAAAATCTTCAAGTTCTCTAGGACGAATATAGATATAACTGATATAAATTTAAAGTGGATGTAAACGCACTCTCATCCTTTCTAAACTGCTGCCATAGTGCTGACCTATAAGGATATACATGCCTCCTGCATGTATCCGTACCCGTCGAATGTCTCCCCTCTGTCTGTTATAAGAACTGAAAAACTGCAGATTCTATGGATGGATCTGTTGTCTGGAGCTCAGGGGGTGGAGTCATGATGTCAGTAGACTCCCTGCCCACCTCTACACTCCCCTTGTCAACATGAATTTTCTCCTGGGTATTCCTTACACTAAATTCTGCTATGATTACTAACATCCAGTCAAAATCATGAAAAGTAACCACATGACTTCAGAAAAGAAGTGGGGGTGTCTCAGGCTAGTGCATGAGATATGTAAATAACCTGTCATTCACAGCAAGGGGGAAGAACGGACAAACGTTTTCTCCTGTTTGTCTGTTTAGCTCACTGGAAAAATAAATAAGGATTGCTCAGAGCTGGATTAACTCTTTGTGGCAAGACTGGGCATAGATGATAGGAAATCTTACACTCTACATTGTGACAGCAAAAAAAAAAAAAAAAATCGGGTTTACATCCACTTTAAGGAAGTCAGCTTTTTGTGATTCAAAAAATGCAGCCTGTATTCTGGGAGGTAGGAGATGTTAGAAAAGTTATTGCATTATCATCCTCTTCTCTCTCTCTGTAATCAGACTACATTTTCCATGAATCCCTGGGTTGGGAGTAAATGTGAGAGGTACACTAGGCTTGTACATGTAAATGTGAACACGTCCACTTCAACATAAATCACACCCCTCGTTCTGCAGCCAGCAGCCATACATAACACACGGTATGATAGGTAACAGCCTTATAAATGCAAAGCATTTTAATATAAATGCATATTAATATAATATTATAATGCAAACCAGTGAAGCTTATAAGTATCCACCAGTGCTGCTTGTCAGGGACCACCAGTGCCACTTGTCCAGGACCACCAGTGCTGCTTGTCAGGGACCACCAGTGCCAAATGTCATGGACCATCATGTCAGGGACCACCAGTGCCGAATGTCAGGGACCACCAGTGCCACTTGTCAGGGACCACCATGTCAGGAATCACCAGTGCCGCTTGTCAGGGACCACCGTGTCAGGAACCACCAGTGCCGCTTGTCGGGGACCACCATGTCAGGGATCACCAGCGTTGAATGTCAGGGACCACCAGTGCCCCTTGTCAGGAACCACCATGTCAGGGACCACCAGCGTCGAATGTCAGGGACCACCATGTTAAGGATCACCAGTGCCACTTGTTAGAGACCACCATGCCAGGGACCACCAGTGTAAAGCTGGGATTATCATAAGAAATTACTTGTATGACACAGCAGGGATCTCCCACTGTGTCAGGTATATCAGAACACTAAGTGCTGATGCCCCGCCCCCACCATTATTTTGATTGACAGCGCACTGTTCCTATAATGGCGGGGGACGGGAGATCAGTGTTCTCATAACAATACCTGACACAGTGGGAGATCCCTGCTGTGTCATACAAGTAATTACTGATGATAATCCTCGCTCTGCACGGAGATGGTGGGCGGCGGTGCAGAGGGGCTGATTGCTGGCAGAGAGGAGAAGGAGGACACCACCTCCATGGGTGACACAGATTGGGGGCTGTGAGACCCCGTCCACCCACAGCATGTCTGCTTCCTCCCTGCTCATTTTCAGAGGACTACAACGGAGCGTGTCAGACCGCTGGCTGAGCTTAGGAGAGGAACAGAAGCCAGCGGTCTTACAAACAGGAAGTCAGCAGGCAATAACGGCTTCTCAGCAAGTTCAGCAGCCTATTACAGAGGAACTACAGAGCTCAGAAGAACATGAATGGTAAAGTTGGTGACGGTAAGAGATCAGCAACAATTTGGATTCCTGCCTTAAATAGACTGTATTGTGTTTCTGCAAAACTGAAAATGTGCAAAAAAAAATGCATAGGTGTGAACCAGGCCTAAATAATGGCAAGTTATCATTAAATAAACAGGCTTATAGTGGAAATGTTAAAATTGCTCTGGTCCAAAAGGGGTATAATTAAAAGATACAAACTGTGAGGAATCGTATGAATGAGTATCTGGTGCTACAGCACACCCACAGCATGGATTTTTTGTGTGTGAGCACAGCTAGCAGCGTCGGTACAGACAGGTCCGGATTTACTCCCTGTGGCCACCATAATGCAGAATAAGTGGGCGCCCTGATGTCACTGTCCCCAGCCAGCGGAGTGCTCCTTACATCTCAGGTGTCACTGTCCCCAGCGGAGTGCTCCTTACATCTCAGGTGTCACTGTCCCCAGCGGAGTGCTCCTTACATCTCAGGTGTCACTGTCCCCAGCGGAGTGCTTCCTTACATCTCAGGTGTCACTGTCCCCAGCGGAGTGCTTCCTTACATCTCAGGTGTCACTGTCCCCAGCGGAGTGCTCCTTACATCTCAGGTGTCACTGTCCCCAGCGGAGTGCTTCCTTACATCTCAGGTGTCACTGTCCCCCGCCAGCGGAGTGCTTCCTTACATCTCAGGTGTCACTGTCCCCAGCGGAGGGCCTCCTTACATCTCAGGTGTCACTGTCCCCAGCGGAGTGCTTCCTTACATCTCAGGTGTCACTGTCCCCAGCCAGTGGAGTGCTCCTTACATCTCAGGTATCACTGTCCCCAGCCAGCGGAGTGCTCCTTACATCTCAGGTATCACTGTCCCCAGCCAGCGGAGTGCTTCCTTACATCTCAGGTGTCACTGTCCCCAGCGGAGTGCTCCTTACATCTCAGGTGTCACTGTCCCCAGCCAGCGGAGTGCTCCTTACATCTCAGGTGTCACTGTCCCCAGCCAGCGGAGTGCTTCCTTACATCTCAGGTGTCACTGTCCCCAGCGGAGTGCTTCCTTACATCTCAGGTGTCACTGTCCCCAGCGGAGTGCTTCCTTACATCTCAGGTGTCACTGTCCCCAGCGGAGTGCTTCCTTACATCTCAGGTGTCACTGTCCCCCGCCAGCGGAGTGCTTCCTTACATCTCAGGTGTCACTGTCCCCAGCGGAGGGCCTCCTTACATCTCAGGTGTCACTGTCCCCAGCGGAGTGCTTCCTTACATCTCAGGTGTCACTGTCCCCAGCCAGTGGAGTGCTCCTTACATCTCAGGTATCACTGTCCCCAGCCAGCGGAGTGCCTCCTTACATCTCAGGTGTCACTGTCCCCAGCCAGCGGAGTGCTCCTTACATCTCAGGTGTCACTGTCCCCAGCGGAGTGTTTCCTTACATCTCAGGTGTCACTGTCCCCAGCGGAGTGCTTCCTTACATCTCAGGTGTCACTGTCCCCAGCCAGCGGAGTGCTCCTTACATCTCAGGTGTCAATGTCCCCAGCGGAGTGCTTCCTTACATCTCAGGTGTCACTGTCCCCAGTGGAGTGCTTCCTTACATCTCAGGTGTCACTGTCCCCAGCCAGTGGAGTGCTCCTTACATCTCAGGTATCACTGTCCCCAGCCAGCGGAGTGCCTCCTTACATCTCAGGTGTCACTGTCCCCAGCCAGCGGAGTGCTCCTTACATCTCAGGTGTCACTGTCCCCAGCGGAGTGTTTCCTTACATCTCAGGTGTCACTGTCCCCAGCCAGCGGAGTGCTTCCTTACATCTCAGGTGTCACTGTCCCCAGCCAGCGGAGTGATTCCTTACATCTCAGGTGTCACTGTCCCCAGCGGAGTCCTTCCTTACATCTCAGGTGTCACTGTCCCCCGCCAGCGGAGTGCTCCTTACATCTCAGGTGTCACTGTCCCCAGCGGAGTGCTTCCTTACATCTCAGGTGTCACTGTCCCCAGCGGAGTGCTTCCTTACATCTCAGGTGTCACTGTCCCCAGCGGAGTGCTTCCTTACATCTCAGGTGTCCCTGTCCCCAGCCAGCGGAGTGCTCCTTACATCTCAGGTATCCCTGTCCCCAGCGGAGTGCCTCCTTACATCTCAGGTGTCACTGTCCCCAGCCAGCGGAGTGCTCCTTACATCTCAGGTGTCCCTGTCCCCAGCGGAGTGCCTCCTTACATCTCAGGTGTCACTGTCCCCAGTGGAGTGTTTCCTTACATCTCAGGTGTCACTGTCCCCAGCCAGCAGAGTGCTCCTTACATCTCAGGTGTCACTGTCCCCAGCGGAGTGCCTCCTTACATCTCAGGTGTCACTGTCCCCAGCGGAGTGTTTCCTTACATCTCAGGTGTCACTGTCCCCAGTGGAGTGCTTCCTTACATCTCAGGTGTCACTGTCCCCAGCCAGCGGAGTGCTCCTTACATCTCAGGTGTCACTGTCCCCAGCCAGCGGAGTGCCTCCTTACATCTCAGGTGTCACTGTCCCCAGCCAGCGGAGTGCCTCCTTACATCTCAGGTGTCACTGTCCCCAGCCAGCGGAGTGCTCCTTACATCTCAGGTGTCACTGTCCCCAGCCAGCGGAGTGCCTCCTTACATCTCAGGTGTCACTGTCCCCAGCGGAGTGTTTCCTTACATCTCAGGTGTCACTGTCCCCAGCAGAGTCCTTCCTTACATCTCAGGTGTCACTGTCCCCAGCGGAGTCCTTCCTTACATCTCAGGTGTCACTGTCCCCAGCCAGCGGAGTGCTCCTTACATCACAGGTGTCACTGTCCCCAGCGGAGTGTTTCCTTACATCTCAGGTGTCACTGTCCCCAGCCAGCGGAGTGCTTCCTTACATCTCAGGTGTCCCTGTCCCCAGCCAGCGGAGTGCTCCTTACATCACAGGTGTCACTGTCCCCAGCGGAGTGCTCCTTACATCTCAGGTGTCACTGTCCCCAGCCAGCGGAGTGCTTCCTTACATCTCAGGTGTCACTGTCCCCAGCGGAGTGTTTCCTTACATCTCAGGTGTCACTGTCCCCAGCGGAGTGCTTCCTTACATCTCAGGTGTCACTGTCCCCAGCGGAGTGCTTCCTTACATCTCAGGTGTCACTGTCCCCAGCGGAGTGTTTCTTTACATCTCAGGTGTCACTGTCCCCAGCGGAGTGATTCCTTACATCTCAGATGTCCCTGTCCCCAGCCAGCGGAGTGCTTCCTTACATCTCAGGTGTCCCTGTCCCCAGCGGAGTCCTTCCTTACATCTCAGGTGTCACTGTCCCCCGCCAGCGGAGTGCTTCCTTACATCTCAGGTGTCACTGTCCCCAGCGGAGTGTTTCCTTACATCTCAGGTGTCGCTGTCCCCAGCCAGCGGAGTGCCGCCTTACACCTCAGGTGTCCCTGTCCCCAGCGGAGTGCTTCCTTACATCTCAGGTGTCACTGTCCCCAGCCAGCGGAGTGCTTCCTTACATCTCAGGTGTCACTGTCCCCAGCGGAGTGCTTCCTTACATCTCAGGTGTCACTGTCCCCAGCGGAGTGCTTCCTTACGTCTCAGGTGTCACTGTCCCCAGCCAGCGGAGTGCTCCTTACATCTCAGGTATCACTGTCCCCAGCCAGCGGAGTGCCTCCTTACATCTCAGGTGTCACTGTCCCCAGCCAGCGGAGTGCTTCCTTACATCTCAGGTGTCACTGTCCCCAGCGGAGTCCTTCCTTACATCTCAGGTGTCACTGTCCCCAGCGGAGTGTTTCCTTACATCTCAGGTGTCACTGTCCCCAGCGGAGTGCTTCCTTACATCTCAGGTGTCCCTGTCCCCAGCCAGCGGAGTGCTCCTTACATCTCAGGTGTCACTGTCCCCAGCGGAGTGCTTCCTTACATCTCAGGTGTCACTGTCCCCAGCGGAGTGCTTCCTTACATCTCAGGTGTCAATGTCCCCAGCCAGCGGAGTGCTTCCTTACATCTCAGGTGTCACTGTCCCCAGCGGAGTGCTTCCTTACATCTCAGGTGTACCTGTCCCCAGCCAGCGGAGTGATTCCTTACATCTCAGGTGTCACTGTCCCCAGCGGAGTCCTTCCTTACATCTCAGGTGTCACTGTCCCCCGCCAGCGGAGTGCTCCTTACATCTCAGGTGTCACTGTCCCCAGTGGAGTGCTCCTTACATCTCAGGTGTCACTGTCCCCAGCCAGCGGAGTGCTCCTTACATCTCAGGTGTCACTGTCCCCAGCGGAGTGCTTCCTTACATCTCAGGTGTCACTGTCCCCAGCGGAGTGCTTCCTTACATCTCAGGTGTCACTGTCCCCAGCGGAGTGCTCCTTACATCTCAGGTGTCACTGTCCCCAGCGGAGTGCTTCCTTACATCTCAGGTGTCACTGTCCCCCGCCAGCGGAGTGCTTCCTTACATCTCAGGTGTCACTGTCCCCAGCGGAGGGCCTCCTTACATCTCAGGTGTCACTGTCCCCAGCGGAGTGCTTCCTTACATCTCAGGTGTCACTGTCCCCAGCCAGTGGAGTGCTCCTTACATCTCAGGTATCACTGTCCCCAGCCAGCGGAGTGCCTCCTTACATCTCAGGTGTACCTGTCCCCAGCCAGCGGAGTGATTCCTTACATCTCAGGTGTCACTGTCCCCAGCGGAGTCCTTCCTTACATCTCAGGTGTCACTGTCCCCCGCCAGCGGAGTGCTCCTTACATCTCAGGTGTCACTGTCCCCAGTGGAGTGCTCCTTACATCTCAGGTGTCACTGTCCCCAGCCAGCGGAGTGCTCCTTACATCTCAGGTGTCACTGTCCCCAGCGGAGTGCTTCCTTACATCTCAGGTGTCACTGTCCCCAGCCAGCGGAGTGCTCCTTACATCTCAGGTGTCACTGTCCCCAGCGGAGTGTTTCCTTACATCTCAGGTGTCACTGTCCCCAGCGGAGTGCTTCCTTACATCTCAGGTGTCACTGTCCCCAGCCAGCGGAGTGCTCCTTACATCTCAGGTGTCAATGTCCCCAGCGGAGTGCTTCCTTACATCTCAGGTGTCACTGTCCCCAGTGGAGTGCTTCCTTACATCTCAGGTGTCACTGTCCCCAGCCAGTGGAGTGCTCCTTACATCTCAGGTATCACTGTCCCCAGCCAGTGGAGTGCTCCTTACATCTCAGGTGTCACTGTCCCCAGCGGAGTGTTTCCTTACATCTCAGGTGTCACTGTCCCCAGCCAGCGGAGTGCTTCCTTACATCTCAGGTGTCACTGTCCCCAGCCAGCGGAGTGATTCCTTACATCTCAGGTGTCACTGTCCCCAGCGGAGTCCTTCCTTACATCTCAGGTGTCACTGTCCCCCGCCAGCGGAGTGCTCCTTACATCTCAGGTGTCACTGTCCCCAGCGGAGTGCTTCCTTACATCTCAGGTGTCACTGTCCCCAGCGGAGTGCTTCCTTACATCTCAGGTGTCACTGTCCCCAGCGGAGTGCTTCCTTACATCTCAGGTGTCCCTGTCCCCAGCCAGCGGAGTGCTCCTTACATCTCAGGTATCCCTGTCCCCAGCGGAGTGCCTCCTTACATCTCAGGTGTCACTGTCCCCAGCCAGCGGAGTGCTCCTTACATCTCAGGTGTCCCTGTCCCCAGCGGAGTGCCTCCTTACATCTCAGGTGTCACTGTCCCCAGTGGAGTGTTTCCTTACATCTCAGGTGTCACTGTCCCCAGCCAGCAGAGTGCTCCTTACATCTCAGGTGTCACTGTCCCCAGCGGAGTGCCTCCTTACATCTCAGGTGTCACTGTCCCCAGCGGAGTGTTTCCTTACATCTCAGGTGTCACTGTCCCCAGCGGAGTGCTTCCTTACATCTCAGGTGTCACTGTCCCCAGCCAGCGGAGTGCTCCTTACATCTCAGGTGTCACTGTCACCAGCCAGCGGAGTGCCTCCTTACATCTCAGGTGTCACTGTCCCCAGCCAGCGGAGTGCCTCCTTACATCTCAGGTGTCACTGTCCCCAGCCAGCGGAGTGCTCCTTACATCTCAGGTGTCACTGTCCCCAGCCAGCGGAGTGCCTCCTTACATCTCAGGTGTCACTGTCCCCAGCGGAGTGTTTCCTTACATCTCAGGTGTCACTGTCCCCAGCGGAGTCCTTCCTTACATCTCAGGTGTCACTGTCCCCAGCGGAGTCCTTCCTTACATCTCAGGTGTCACTGTCCCCAGCCAGCGGAGTGCTCCTTACATCTCAGGTGTCACTGTCCCCAGCGGAGTCCTTCCTTACATCTCAGGTGTCACTGTCCCCAGCCAGCGGAGTGCCTCCTTACATCTCAGGTGTCACTGTCCCCAGCCAGCGGAGTGCTCCTTACATCTCAGGTGTCACTGTCCCCAGCCAGCGGAGTGCCTCCTTACATCTCAGGTGTCACTGTCCCCAGCGGAGTGTTTCCTTACATCTCAGGTGTCACTGTCCCCAGCGGAGTCCTTCCTTACATCTCAGGTGTCACTGTCCCCAGCGGAGTCCTTCCTTACATCTCAGGTGTCACTGTCCCCAGCCAGCGGAGTGCTTCCTTACATCTCAGGTGTCCCTGTCCCCAGCCAGCGGAGTGCTCCTTACATCACAGGTGTCACTGTCCCCAGCGGAGTGCTCCTTACATCTCAGGTGTCACTGTCCCCAGCCAGCGGAGTGCTTCCTTACATCTCAGGTGTCACTGTCCCCAGCGGAGTGTTTCCTTACATCTCAGGTGTCACTGTCCCCAGCGGAGTGCTTCCTTACATCTCAGGTGTCACTGTCCCCAGCGGAGTGCTTCCTTACATCTCAGGTGTCACTGTCCCCCAGCGGAGTGTTTCTTTACATCTCAGGTGTCACTGTCCCCAGCGGAGTGATTCCTTACATCTCAGATGTCCCTGTCCCCAGCCAGCGGAGTGCTTCCTTACATCTCAGGTGTCCCTGTCCCCAGCGGAGTCCTTCCTTACATCTCAGGTGTCACTGTCCCCCGCCAGCGGAGTGCTTCCTTACATCTCAGGTGTCACTGTCCCCAGCGGAGTGTTTCCTTACATCTCAGGTGTCGCTGTCCCCAGCCAGCGGAGTGCCGCCTTACACCTCAGGTGTCCCTGTCCCCAGCGGAGTGCTTCCTTACATCTCAGGTGTCACTGTCCCCAGCCAGCGGAGTGCTTCCTTACATCTCAGGTGTCACTGTCCCCAGCGGAGTGCTTCCTTACATCTCAGGTGTCACTGTCCCCAGCGGAGTGCTTCCTTACGTCTCAGGTGTCACTGTCCCCAGCCAGCGGAGTGCTCCTTACATCTCAGGTATCACTGTCCCCAGCCAGCGGAGTGCCTCCTTACATCTCAGGTGTCACTGTCCCCAGCCAGCGGAGTGCTTCCTTACATCTCAGGTGTCACTGTCCCCAGCGGAGTCCTTCCTTACATCTCAGGTGTCACTGTCCCCAGCGGAGTGTTTCCTTACATCTCAGGTGTCACTGTCCCCAGCGGAGTGCTTCCTTACATCTCAGGTGTCCCTGTCCCCAGCCAGCGGAGTGCTCCTTACATCTCAGGTGTCACTGTCCCCAGCGGAGTGCTTCCTTACATCTCAGGTGTCACTGTCCCCAGCGGAGTGCTTCCTTACATCTCAGGTGTCAATGTCCCCAGCCAGCGGAGTGCTTCCTTACATCTCAGGTGTCACTGTCCCCAGCGGAGTGCTTCCTTACATCTCAGGTGTACCTGTCCCCAGCCAGCGGAGTGATTCCTTACATCTCAGGTGTCACTGTCCCCAGCGGAGTCCTTCCTTACATCTCAGGTGTCACTGTCCCCCGCCAGCGGAGTGCTCCTTACATCTCAGGTGTCACTGTCCCCAGTGGAGTGCTCCTTACATCTCAGGTGTCACTGTCCCCAGCCAGCGGAGTGCTCCTTACATCTCAGGTGTCACTGTCCCCAGCCAGCGGAGTGCTTCCTTACATCTCAGGTGTCACTGTCCCCAGCGGAGTGCTTCCTTACATCTCAGGTGTCACTGTCCCCAGCGGAGTGCTTCCTTACATCTCAGGTGTCACTGTCCCCAGCGGAGTGCTCCTTACATCTCAGGTGTCACTGTCCCCAGCGGAGTGCTTCCTTACATCTCAGGTGTCACTGTCCCCCGCCAGCGGAGTGCTTCCTTACATCTCAGGTGTCACTGTCCCCAGCGGAGGGCCTCCTTACATCTCAGGTGTCACTGTCCCCAGCGGAGTGCTTCCTTACATCTCAGGTGTCACTGTCCCCAGCCAGTGGAGTGATTCCTTACATCTCAGGTATCACTGTCCCCAGCCAGCGGAGTGCCTCCTTACATCTCAGGTGTCACTGTCCCCAGCCAGCGGAGTGCTCCTTACATCTCAGGTGTCACTGTCCCCAGCGGAGTGTTTCCTTACATCTCAGGTGTCACTGTCCCCAGCGGAGTGCTTCCTTACATCTCAGGTGTCACTGTCCCCAGCCAGCGGAGTGCTCCTTACATCTCAGGTGTCAATGTCCCCAGCGGAGTGCTTCCTTACATCTCAGGTGTCACTGTCCCCAGTGGAGTGCTTCCTTACATCTCAGGTGTCACTGTCCCCAGCCAGTGGAGTGCTCCTTACATCTCAGGTGTCACTGTCCCCAGCCAGCGGAGTGCTCCTTACATCTCAGGTGTCACTGTCCCCAGCGGAGTGTTTCCTTACATCTCAGGTGTCACTGTCCCCAGCCAGCGGAGTGCTTCCTTACATCTCAGGTGTCACTGTCCCCAGCCAGCGGAGTGATTCCTTACATCTCAGGTGTCACTGTCCCCAGCGGAGTCCTTCCTTACATCTCAGGTGTCACTGTCCCCCGCCAGCGGAGTGCTCCTTACATCTCAGGTGTCACTGTCCCCAGCGGAGTGCTTCCTTACATCTCAGGTGTCACTGTCCCCAGCGGAGTGCTTCCTTACATCTCAGGTGTCACTGTCCCCAGCGGAGTGCTTCCTTACATCTCAGGTGTCCCTGTCCCCAGCCAGCGGAGTGCTCCTTACATCTCAGGTATCCCTGTCCCCAGCGGAGTGCCTCCTTACATCTCAGGTGTCACTGTTCCCAGCCAGCGGAGTGCTCCTTACATCTCAGGTGTCCCTGTCCCCAGCGGAGTGCCTCCTTACATCTCAGGTGTCACTGTCCCCAGTGGAGTGTTTCCTTACATCTCAGGTGTCACTGTCCCCAGCCAGCAGAGTGCTCCTTACATCTCAGGTGTCACTGTCCCCAGCGGAGTGCCTCCTTACATCTCAGGTGTCACTGTCCCCAGCGGAGTGTTTCCTTACATCTCAGGTGTCACTGTCCCCAGTGGAGTGCTTCCTTACATCTCAGGTGTCACTGTCCCCAGCCAGCGGAGTGCTCCTTACATCTCAGGTGTCACTGTCCCCAGCCAGCGGAGTGCCTCCTTACATCTCAGGTGTCACTGTCCCCAGCCAGCGGAGTGCTCCTTACATCTCAGGTGTCACTGTCCCCAGCCAGCGGAGTGCCTCCTTACATCTCAGGTGTCACTGTCCCCAGCGGAGTGTTTCCTTACATCTCAGGTGTCACTGTCCCCAGCGGAGTCCTTCCTTACATCTCAGGTGTCACTGTCCCCAGCGGAGTCCTTCCTTACATCTCAGGTGTCACTGTCCCCAGCGGAGTCCTTCCTTACATCTCAGGTGTCACTGTCCCCAGCGGAGTCCTTCCTTACATCTCAGGTGTCACTGTCCCCAGCCAGCGGAGTGCTCCTTACATCACAGGTGTCACTGTCCCCAGCGGAGTGTTTCCTTACATCTCAGGTGTCACTGTCCCCAGCCAGCGGAGTGCTTCCTTACATCTCAGGTGTCCCTGTCCCCAGCCAGCGGAGTGCTCCTTACATCACAGGTGTCACTGTCCCCAGCGGAGTGCTCCTTACATCTCAGGTGTCACTGTCCCCAGCCAGCGGAGTGCTTCCTTACATCTCAGGTGTCACTGTCCCCAGCGGAGTGTTTCCTTACATCTCAGGTGTCACTGTCCCCAGCGGAGTGCTTCCTTACATCTCAGGTGTCACTGTCCCCAGCGGAGTGCTTCCTTACATCTCAGGTGTCACTGTCCCCAGCGGAGTGTTTCTTTACATCTCAGGTGTCACTGTCCCCAGCCAGCGGAGTGCTTCCTTACATCTCAGGTGTCCCTGTTCCCAACCAGCGGAGTGCTTCCTTACATCTCAGGTGTCACTGTCCCCAGCGGAGTGCTTCCTTACATCTCAGGTGTCACTGTCCCCAGCGGAGTGTTTCTTTACATCTCAGGTGTCACTGTCCCCAGCCAGCGGAGTGCTTCCTTACATCTCAGGTGTCCCTGTCCCCAGCGGAGTCCTTCCTTACATCTCAGGTGTCACTGTCCCCCGCCAGCGGAGTGCTTCCTTACATCTCAGGTGTCACTGTCCCCAGCGGAGTGTTTCCTTACATCTCAGGTGTCGCTGTCCCCAGCCAGCGGAGTGCCGCCTTACACCTCAGGTGTCCCTGTCCCCAGCGGAGTGCTTCCTTACATCTCAGGTGTCACTGTCCCCAGCCAGCGAGTGCTTCCTTACATCTCAGGTGTCACTGTCCCCAGCGGAGTGCTTCCTTACATCTCAGGTGTCACTGTCCCCAGCGGAGTGCTTCCTTACGTCTCAGGTGTCACTGTCCCCAGCCAGCGGAGTGCTCCTTACATCTCAGGTATCACTGTCCCCAGCCAGCGGAGTGCCTCCTTACATCTCAGGTGTCACTGTCCCCAGCCAGCGGAGTGCTTCCTTACATCTCAGGTGTCACTGTCCCCAGCGGAGTCCTTCCTTACATCTCAGGTGTCACTGTCCCCAGCGGAGTGTTTCCTTACATCTCAGGTGTCACTGTCCCCAGCGGAGTGCTTCCTTACATCTCAGGTGTCCCTGTCCCCAGCCAGCGGAGTGCTCCTTACATCTCAGGTGTCACTGTCCCCAGCGGAGTGCTTCCTTACATCTCAGGTGTCACTGTCCCCAGCGGAGTGCTTCCTTACATCTCAGGTGTCAATGTCCCCAGCCAGCGGAGTGCTTCCTTACATCTCAGGTGTCACTGTCCCCAGCGGAGTGCTTCCTTACATCTCAGGTGTACCTGTCCCCAGCCAGCGGAGTGATTCCTTACATCTCAGGTGTCACTGTCCCCAGCGGAGTGCTTCCTTACACCTCAGGTGTCACTGTCCCCAGCGGAGTCCTTCCTTACATCTCAGGTGTCACTGTCCCCCGCCAGCGGAGTGCTCCTTACATCTCAGGTGTCACTGTCCCCAGCGGAGTGCTTCCTTACATCTCAGGTGTCACTGTCCCCAGCGGAGTGTTTCCTTACATCTCAGGTGTCCCTGTCCCCAGCGGAGTGCCTCCTTACATCTCAGGTGTCACTGTCCCCAGCCAGCGGAGTGCTCCTTACATCACAGGTGTCACTGTCCCCAGCGGAGTGTTTCCTTACATCTCAGGTGTCACTGTCCCCAGCCAGCGGAGTGTTCCTTACGTCTCAGGTGTCACTGTCCCCAGCCAGCGGAGTGCTCCTTACATCTCAGGTGTCACTGTCCCCAGCCAGCGGAGTGCTTCCTTACATCTCAGGTGTCACTGTCCCCAGCCAGCGGAGTGCTTCCTTACATCTCAGGTGTCACTGTCCCCAGCGGAGTGTTTCTTTACATCTCAGGTGTCACTGTCCCCAGCCAGCGGAGTGCTTCCTTACATCTCAGGTGTCACTGTCCCCAGCGGAGTGCTTCCTTACACCTCAGGTGTCACTGTCCCCAGCGGAGTGTTTCCTTACATCTCAGGTGTCACTGTCCCCAGTGGAGTGCTTCCTTACATCTCAGGTGTCACTGTCCCCAGTGGAGTGCTTCCTTACATCTCAGGTGTCACTGTCCCCAGCGGAGTGCTTCCTTACATCTCAGGTGTCACTGTCCCCAGCGGAGTGCTTCCTTACATCTCAGGTATCACTGTCCCCAGCGGAGTGTTTCCTTACACCTCAGGTGTCACTGTCCCCAGCCAGCGGAGTGCTCCTTACATCACAGGTGTCACTGTCCCCAGCGGAGTGTTTCCTTACATCTCAGGTGTCACTGTCCCCAGCCAGCGGAGTCCTTCCTTACATCTCAGGTGTCCCTGTCCCCAGCCAGCGGAGTCCTTCCTTACATCTCAGGTATCACTGTCCCCAGCGGAGTCCTTCCTTACATCTCAGGTGTCACTGTCCCCAGCGGAGTCCTTCCTTACATCTCAGGTGTCACTGTCCCCAGCCAGCGGAGTGCTTCCTTACATCTCAGGTGCAGGGCCGGTGCAAGGATTTCTGCCTACACAAGCGAAGCTCCATTTTGGCGCCCCCCCCCCCCCCCCCAACGGCCACCCACCTCCCTTGCAAAAATGTTTCTTTCAATAATTTTTTAATATAAAAAAACACACTAATTTGTGCTTTTGTAACCACGCCACACCAAAAAATTCTTAGTATAATATACACCATACTACTAAATGTAAAACATACTGGACCCCTTTACATTACACAGCACCATACACCACTGGACCCCTTTACATTACATAGCACCCTGCACCTCTGGACCCCATTACACAGACACCCCCCAACAGTGCAGACCCCCGCCCCCCACAGTACAGACACCCCTATAGTGCAGACCCCCACAGTACAGACACCCTTACAGTGCAGACCCCCACCCGACACAGTACAGACACCCCTACACTGCAGACCCCCACCCCTATAGTGCAGACCCCCACAGTACAGACAACCCTACAGTACAGACCCCAACAGTACAGACCCCCCTATAGTGCAGACTCCCACAGTACAGACACCCCTACAGTGCAGACCCCCACAGTACAGACACCCCTATAGTGCAGACTCCCACCCCTACAATGCAGACACCCCTACAGTGCAGACCCCCACAGTACAGACACCCCTATAGTGCAGACTCCCACCCCTACAATGCAGACACCCCTACAGTACAGACCCCAACAGTACAGACCCCCCTATAGTGCAGACTCCCACAGTACAGACACCCCTACAGTGCAGACCCCCACAGTACAGACACCCCTATAGTGCAGACTCCCACCCCTACAATGCAGACACCCCTACAGTGCAGACCCCCACAGTACAGACACCCCTATACTGCAGATCCCCACCCCTACAGTGCAGACCCCCACATTACAGACACCCCTATAGTGAAGACCCCTACACAGTACAGACACCCCTATAGTGCAGACCCCCCCCCCCCTCACAGTACAGAGTGACCCATAATCAATACCTTAGTCAGATAAGCGCGGGACATGCAAAAAACTGGTCAGGTGACCGGTCCCCTCCCCCTGTGTAGAAAGGAGGAGGAGGGGGAGGCGGCTTTACTCGGCAGAGACAGCCGAGACTAAACAGAGCCGCGGCGTGGGAGAAGGGGGTTACTCGGCTCGCGTACCCCCCCTCCTTGCAAAGCCACTACAGCAGGGGTATTGAATTAAAATTCACGGAGGTCCGATTAGTAACATTTTCTTCCATATGAGGTCCACATCGCAGTTTTGTGCAATTACTCCGATTCTTTACATCACAGCCCAGGCGAGACACACAATTCGTTTGAATGGGCTGCTGTGCCTGAGTTTTCTGCTGGGAAAAGGTCCTGGCATCTTTCTAAAAATGCAGCCGCATGGAAACTGCATGATGCATTTGTACCATGCAATTTACATGTGCGGGAAATTGCACCTTGCATTTCAGTGCATTTAGGAGTCAATGGTACCCCTTCACGTTTTCTGTGCAGCACCTCATTTTGTGCGCAGCTGCTTGTCCCCTTCACATCTTCCCCACCACAGTCCTGCCCCCCTTCACATATCCCCCCACACAGTATTACCCCCTTTACATATCCCCCACACAGTATTACCCCCTTTACATATCCCCCCACACAGTAATGCCCCCCCTTCACATATCCCCCCCACACAGTATTACCCCCTTCACATATCCCCCCACACAGTATTACCCCCTTCACATATCCCCCCACACAGTATTACCCCCCTTCACATATCCCCCCACACAGTAATGCCCCCCCCCTTCACATATCCCCCCACACAGTATTGCCCCCCCCTTCACATATCCCCCCACACAGTATTGCCCCCCCTTCACATATCCCCCCACACAGTATTGCCCCCCCTTCACATATCCCCCCACACAGTATTGCCCCCCCTTCACATATCCCCCCACACAGTATTGCCCCCCCTTCACATATCCCCCCACACAGTAATGCCCCCTTTCACATATCCCCCCCACACAGTAATGCATTATGCACCCCCCTTCACATATCCCCCCACACAGTATTACCCCCTTCACATATCCCCACACACAGTAATGCCCCCCCTTCACATATCCCCCCACACAGTATTGCCCCCCCTTCACATATCCCCCCACACAGTATTGCCCCCCCCTTCACATATCCCCCCCACACAGTAATGCCCCCTTTCACATATCCCCCCACACAGTAATGCCCCCCCTTCACATATCCCCCCACACAGTATTGCCCCCCCTTCACATATCCCCCCACACAGTATTGCCCCCCCTTCACATATCCCCCCCCACACAGTAATGCCCCCTTTCACATATCCCCCCACACAGTAATGCACCCCCCTTCACATATGCCCCCACACATTATTGCCCCCATCACACAGTATTTCCCCATCACACATCCCCCCCCCCCACACACACAGCACTACCCCCCCACACACACACACACACAGCACTGTCCCCCCACAACGCTACCCCCCCCCCCCACACACACAGCACTGCCCCCACACACACAGCACTGCCCCCCACACACACAGCACTGTCCCCCCACAGCACTGCCCCCCCCCACACACAGCACTGCCCCCCCACACACACACAGCACTGTCCCCCCACAGCACTGCCCCCCCACACACACAGCACTACCCCCCACACACACAGCACTGCCCCCCCCCCACACACAGCACTGCCCCCACACACACAGCACAGCCCCCCACACATACAGCCCCCCACACACACACACACAGCACAGCCCCCCACACACACACACAGCACAGCCCCCCCCACACACACACAGCACAGCCCCCCCCACACACACACACACACAGCCCCCCCCACACACACAGCACAGCCCCCCCCCACACACACACACACAGCACAGCCCCCCACACACACAAACACACAGCACAGCCCCACACACAGCACAGCCCCACACACACACACAGCACAGCCCCCCCACACACACACACAGCACAGCCCCCCCACACACACACACAGCACAGCCCCCCACACACACACAGCACTGTCCCCCCACAGCACTGCCCCCCCCCACACACACAGCACTGCCCCCCCCACACACACAGCACGGCCCCCCCCACAGCACTGTCCCCCCACAGCACTGCCCCCCCCCACACACAGCACTGTCCCCGCACAGCACTGCCCCCCCCACACACACACAGCACTGCCCCCACACACACAGCACTGTCCCCCCACAGCACTGCCCCCCCCCCACACACACACAGCACTGCCCCCACACACACAGCACTGTCCCCCCACAGCACTGCCCCCCCCCCCCCCACACACACACACACACACAGCACTGCCCCCACACACACAGCACTGTCCCCCCACAGCACTGCCCCCCCCCCACACAGCACTACCCCCCACACACACAGCACTGCCCCCCCACACACACAGCACTGCCCCCCCCCACACACACACAGCACTGCCCCCCCCCCACACACAGCACTGTCCCCCCCCACACACAGCACTGTCCCACACACCCCATCCATCACATTTCCATATATTTTCCTCCCTTCCCTCTCCACTCCTACCTTTCACAGAGCGGAGAGCAGGAGGCGTGACAATCGTGAACCGAAGGCACAGGGGCGCGGGAGCTGCCGGGTTGAATTTTCTGTGAACTGGTGATTGGCTGCTAGGACCGCCTCCTAGCAGCCAATCATATCCTGATTAACGTGACAGGCAGTCCAGAATTGTCCCGCCCCCTGCCGTCCGCTCCTCTACTCATGATAGCGGAGGAGGCTGGGGACAAAAGCGGCAACTATGCCTGCACTACAGGCTCTCCGTTCTTCCCGTCACCGCCGTGGAGGTGCAGCGGCTTAAACCCGCAGGCAACTCCGGACAATAAAAAAAATATATAAAAAAAAAATATATAAAAAAAAAAAAAAAGGTCATCTTTCCGCCCCATCCCAGGCTGCGGACCTGCCCGCCCCAAGCGGCCGCTTGGTCCGCCTGGTGGTTGCGCCGGCCCTGGGGTTGAGATCTGGAGACTGGCTAGGCCACTCCAGGACCTTAACATTCTTCTTACGAAGCCACTCCTTCGTTGCCCGGGCGGTGTGTTTGGGATCATTGTCATGCTGAAAGACCCAGCCACGTTTCATCTTCAATGCCCTTGCTGATGGGAGGAGGTTTGCACTCAAAATTTCACGATACATGGCCCCATTCATTCTTTCATGTACACGGATCACTTGTCCTGTTCCCTTTGCAGAGAAACCACCCCAAAGCATGATGTTGCCACCCCCATGCTTCACAGTAGGTATGGTGTTCTTTGGTTGCAACTCAGCATTCTCTCTCCTCCAAACACGGCAAGTTGTGTTTCTACCAAACAATTCTAATTTGGTTTCATCTGACCATATGACATTCTCCCAATCCTCTTCTGGATCATCCAAATGCTCTCTAGCAAACCTCAAACGGGGCCGCACATGTACTGGCTTAAGCAGGGGGATACGTCTGGCACTGCAGGATCTGAGTCCCTGGCGGTGTAGTATGTTACTGATGGTAGCCTTTGTTACGTTGGTCCCAGCTCTCTGCAGGTCATTCACTAGGTCCCCCGTGTGGTTCTGGGATTTTTGCTCATCGTTCTTGTGATCATTTTAACCCACAGGGTGAGATCTTGCATGGAGCCCCAGATCGAGGGACATTATCAGTGGTCTTGTATGTCTTCCATTTTCTAATTATTGCTCCCACAGTTTATTTCTTCACACCAAGCTGCAGATTCAGTCTTCCCAGCCTGTTGCAGGTCTACAATTTTGTTTCTGGTGTCCTTCAACAGCTCTTTGGTCTTCACCATAGTAGAGTTTGGAGTGTGACTGTTTGAGGTTGTGGACGGGTGTCTTTTATACGGATAACAAGTTCAAACAGGTGCCATTAATACAGGTAATGAGTGGAGGACAGAGGAGCCTCTTAACCACTTGACCACCAGGCACGTAAACCCACTTAATAACCAGACCAATTTTCAGCTTTCGGTGCTCTCACAATTTGAATGACAATTACTTAGTCATACAACATTGTACCCAAATGATATTTTCGTCCTTTTTTTCACACAAATAGAGCTTTCTTTTTGTGGTATTTAATCACCGTTGGGTTTTTTATTTTTTGCGCTATAAGAGAAAAAAGACTGAAAATTCTGTAAAAAAAATGAATTGTTTTTTGTTTCTGTTATAAAATTTAGCAAATTTAGTATTTTTTCTTCATTCTTTTGCATAATGCGAAAGATGAAGTTACGCTGAGTAAATAGATACCCAACATGTCACCCTTCAAAATTGCACACGCTCGTGGAATGGCGCCAAACTTCGCTACTTAAAAATCCCCATAGGCGACGTTTCAGGGTATTGTGGGGTATTGCAGAGTATTGTGGGGTATTGCAGAGTATTGTGGGGTATTGCAGAGTATTGTGGGGTATTGCAGAGTACTGTGGGGTATTGCAGAGTATTGCACAGTTTGGTTATTTGCAGAGTATTGTTATGGGGCAGGTATGGCTGAGCAGAGATGGATGGCTGGATCTGTGACTGCATTTGTCACAGATCCAGCCCACAGCACTCGTGCTGCATCCGTTCTCTCCCCTCTCCTCTCACACTGTACCGTTCGGTACAGAGAGGGGAGGTTTGTTTACAAGTGATCGCTCAGTCATTGGACGGAGCGATCACGTGGTAAACCGTCGCTATCAGCGGCGATTTACCGTGATGCGGACCCGGCGGTCACGGACATTCCCGTGTGCGCGCCCCAGGGGGCACGCTGGAGCGCGATTCTGGGAGGACGTCCTCCCAGAATTAAGGAAACACCTTGTAGACGTCTTTCGTCTATAGGGCGGTGAGCAAGTGGTTAAAGAAGAAGATACAGGTCTGTGAGAGCCAGAAATCTTGCTTGTTTGTAGAGGAGACCAAATACTTATTTTCCACCATAATTTGCAAATAGTTTATTTCCAAATCAGACAATGTGATTGTCTGGATTTGTTTACACATTTTGTCTCTCATAGTTGAGATATCAGAAAGAAAAAATTGCGCTAATCAAATAAAATAAAAATTAAGTGAATAAATGGGAAGGCTGCAATAGCGTGAACTAACACAAAATAATGGAAAAAGGGAAAAAATTGCGCCAACCAATAATATAAACAATAAAGTCCTTTGTGTTCCCACAAGTGAATTAGAAAAAATGCACCATATGAGTGCATTTAAAGCATAAGTGAATAATAAAATCCGGTGTCAGAGTCCATAAATGATGAATCCAAACCAGACAACACCCGATGTGAAGATGATTTTACAGTTGTGAACCGCCACCATATGGACTGAGGCTTACCGATAGGTAATTAAATAACAGTGTTATTTAAATTACAGCAGGATACTCCAGAGTGCGGGGTCACAGCCAAGAATACACCAGATCACGGCCCTTTAAGAGATCCACGGCGGGATGCAGCAGGATATACTATGCAGTACTCGTCCTCATAACCTCTCAACAGCCCAGTCGGTTGTAAACATATAAGGAAGGAGACCGCACATAGAGTAGTATGCACTAACAGATTTATTAAAAAAAAGGTAAAAACTACTTACAAACGAAGGTAAATAGGGAGCGAGTAAAACAATTGCCGGCCGGCATCTAACAGGAGCCCTTCCTGTACGCGGTAACGTCACTACACGCCGTCCCAGACGCGTTTCGTCACAAAATGACGTTCTCAATGGGAATGGGCTCTGCAGTGAACCACCGCTTTATGTAACCAGGCCTCGCTTTGACTGCCAGGAACCGGAAGTAGTCAAAACACCATTTTGAAAATGGGAAAAACTAATTATTTAATACATACGGGACCTAAAGTACCCAGAACTGAAGGCTAAAGACAAGGAGCTATCTCTCTAATAAACAAAGATAGTATTGAAAATATAGAAATGTAAAAAAGTGCATGTTTGTGAATCTAATACTAACTAAGGTATTAACCAAAAACGTGCATAAATTAAATTATCCATCCTGAACAAATGCAGTCAGTCCCTCTCGTGGTCAGAGCTGGGACTGCAGGCCTATAGAAATTATTACATCAGTGAGCAGTACCTCACTCTTAATTATATCAGGATGATACAAAATAGATTGCAAATAAATAACAAAAATTGGACATTAATACGAAACCCATTAAGGATTATAAATTACGTATAAATTAATATGATCATATAAATAAATTAATATTCATATAAAAAATGAAGAATTAATAAATATATAGATTGTCAATATTGGAACATGATCAAACAAACCCCCATCTCCAAATTGACATAAACATTGATAGTAAAAGTGTAAAATTAAATTAATTAGGGAACCCTGTCAATATATTAAAAAAGCAGGGAACATAAAAATGTGAATAAGAAAAATGGTCCCATCCTGGTGAAGTCAAAATGAGGCTAAAAAATTTACAATTAAAATTTAATACATAAAACCACCCTACATAAACTACATTTAACCAGCATTAAATGACGCTAGACTAACATGATGGCGTCAAGCGTTATTTATAAACGCATTTACGTCCGTGTCTATATTTAGGCCATGAGGCGTATAGCACTTGAGCCGGTGTATCCAGGCCATCTCTAGCCTGGAAATTTCTTTAACTAAAGCACTCACCCTCCAATTAGGTTTAAATTTATCAATACCTAAAAATAGTGTATTTGATGGGTCTTTTTTATGTTTGAGGAGATAGTGCTTTGACACCGAATGATTCTCAAAACCAGTGAGGATATTAGTAATGTGTTCGTTTAATCGAACACGCAGAGGTCGCTTAGTACGGCCCACGTATTTTAGGCCGCATGGACCCTAGTAACAGTTGACTCAAACCTAGTCGTGCGTCTACTCCTACATGAGTTGATGGAACAGACTCTACACCTTCTACACTGATAAAAACCCATTAATTGATTAAAAAAGGTATTTAAACCATTTTGGGGAGGATTTAAAATATTTGGTGCAATCTGGTTACGTAAAGATGGTGCCCCTCTAAAAACAACCCTTGGTTTCTCGGGCAGAAGCCCCTTAAGAACAGGGTCATTTCTTGCCAAATGCCAGTGTTTGTTCAAAAGTTGTTTAATACCCCCATGCTGGATAGAATAATCGGTGATGAAGGGAGCACAACCCTGAAATTGATCACATACAACTTGGGGTCGCTCCACCAGAAGTTCCTCCCTAGGGATACGACTAACGGTCTCCAAAGTCTCATTTAGGGACTCCATGTTGTAACCCTTTTCCAGAAAACGACTGGTCAGCACCTTGGCCTGCTCACAGAACTCAAGAGGGTCAGAACAGTTCCTGCGAAGCCTGAGGTACTGGCTTTTTGGAACCGATCTGAGCCACTGACTGTGATGGCAACTATTTAAGGGGATAAAAGAGTTGCGATCCGTCGCTTTAAAAAACGTGGAAGTGCCAAACTCATTATTCTTAATACTGACCTTGAGATCCAAATAATGGACCTCAAATTGGCTGGCTTCGAATTTTAATTGGATCCCCCTCTGGTTAAGATTCAGATCTGACATGAACCTTTCCAGCCTATCAAGGGAACCATCCCATAGGAGGAGGATGTCATCAATGTACCTTGCCCATAACATGAGCTCTGGTACATTAGCACTATAGATGACATCCTCCTCCCACTTGGCCATAAACAAATTGGCCAAGCTGGGGGCATATTTAGCCCCCATGGCCACACCCGTTTCTTGTTTATAGAACTTCTCCTCGAACCAGAAATAGTTCGAGGAGGTGGCAAACCTTAAAAGTGACATGATGAACTCTACCTGTTTATCAGGGAGGCTGGAGTCACGTGATAAATAAAAAGAAACAGCATCAAAACCCAAAGCATGGGGAATGATGCTATACAAAGATGTCACATCTATCGTGACCAACCACATGCCATTTCTAGGAGTAAGACTGGTCAAAAGATTAATAATGTGCCTAGAGTCTTTTACGTATGATGGTATCCTCTTGACTAATGGCTGTAGAAAAAAATCTACATATCTACCTACCCGGGACGTCACAGAGTCGATACCACTGACAATGGGACGCCCCGGGGGGCAGACAGGATCCTTATGAAGCTTAGGCAGGTAGTAAATCGTTGGCGTACGTGGTGCTAATGGAATCATATATAACCTCTCCATAGGAGATAGGATCCCCTCATAGAACCCCTTGGCCACTATAGCTTCCAGTTCTTTTTTATATTTGTTTTTAGGGTCAAACTGTATTATTGAATAAGTATTGGAGTCACCCAAAATATTATTCATCTCCCTCAAGTAGTCAGATCTGTCCAATACTACAATCCCCCCACCCTTATCCGCAGGTCTAACTACCAATTCTTTGTCATGACAGAGTAGGTCTAAGCCCTCTTGCATTGATTTATTCAGGCGGGCTTTTTTAATTTCCATTAGATCTAAATCCCTTAATAAAACGTCACGAAAGACTTTAAGAGAGGGTGCCAAGTTCCCTGGGGGGTTGAATAGGGATGCGTTGGACAGACCTGAATGGGTATAAATGTTAGACACAACTGGATTAGAGAAGGTATTAGTAGCCATATACCTCTTTATACTTAATTTCCGAACAAATTTGTGGATATCCGTATACGTATGGAATTTGTCCAGACCCTTTGGAGGTGCAAATTTAAGCCCTTGGTCCAAAATGAGCTGTTCTGATTCGCTCAAAACCTTAGAGCTTAAATTAAAAATGCCCTGCCCTTTCTTTACATTTTTGACCGCTTTGGCGGCTCTAGTTCGCCTCCCCCCTCTGGTTCCTCTCCTCTTTCTCCCTGTCTTTTTATGCCTTGTTGGGGTTTGTGAAAACCCCAACTTCCTTGATCACTAGAAGGTCGAGGCATCAAGGGGTTGGCTGAACTGTTGTAATAGTTGGTACTGGGATGTTGTGTTGGGAGAGTGGTGGGGTCATAACCCCAATAATCATCTGGACCCTCTCCATCCCTAAGTGGAAAAAAGGAATTCTGGACTGGGACATTATAATCCCATCCTGATGCACCAAATGATTGGTATGTAGACGGGGAATGCTGACCCCAATCAGCCATCTGGTTCGATCTCCAACTGTCTGAATGGCCAGTATAAGACCCTCTACCTCTTGGAGGGTTGTGACTCCACCCTGCGGTGCGGTCAAAAATGTAAAGAAAGGGCAGGGCATTTTTAATTTAAGCTCTAAGGTTTTGAGCGAATCAGAACAGCTCATTTTGGACCAAGGGCTTAAATTTGCACCTCCAAAGGGTCTGGACAAATTCCATACGTATATGGATATCCACAAATTTGTTCGGAAATTAAGTATAAAGAGGTATATGGCTACTAATACCTTCTCTAATCCAGTTGTGTCTAACATTTATACCCATTCAGGTCTGTCCAACGCATCCCTATTCAACCCCCCAGGGAACTTGGCACCCTCTCTTAAAGTCTTTCGTGACGTTTTATTAAGGGATTTAGATCTAATGGAAATTAAAAAAGCCCGCCTGAATAAATCAATGCAGGAGGGCTTAGACCTACTCTGTCATGACAAAGAATTGGTAGTTAGACCTGCGGATAAGGGTGGGGGGATTGTAGTATTGGACAGATCTGACTACTTGAGGGAGATGAATAATATTTTGGGTGACTCCAATACTTATTCAATAATACAGTTTGACCCTAAAAACAAATATAAAAAAGAACTGGAAGCTATAGTGGCCAAGGGGTTCTATGAGGGGATCCTATCTCCTAAGGAGAGGTTATATATGATTCCATTGGCACCACGTACGCCAACGATTTACTACCTGCCTAAGCTTCATAAGGATCCTGTCTGCCCCCCGGGGCGTCCCATTGTCAGTGGTATCGACTCTGTGACGTCCCGGGTAGGTAGATATGTAGATTTTTTTTCTACAGCCATTAGTCAAGAGGATACCATCATACGTAAAAGACTCTAGGCACATTATTAATCTTTTGACCAGTCTTACTCCTAGAAATGGCATGTGGTTGGTCACGATAGATGTGACATCTTTGTATAGCATCATTCCCCATGCTTTGGGTTTTGATGCTGTTTCTTTTTATTTATCACGTGACTCCGGCCTCCCTGATAAACAGGTGGAGTTCATCATGTCACTTTTAAGGTTTGCCACCTCCTCGAACTATTTCTGGTTCGAGGAGAAGTTCTATAAACAAGAAACGGGTGTGGCCATGGGGGCTAAATATGCCCCCAGCTTGGCCAATTTGTTTATGGCCAAGTGGGAGGAGGATGTCATCTATAGTGCTAATGTACCAGAGCTCATGTTATGGGCAAGGTACATTGATGACATCCTCCTCCTATGGGATGGTTCCCTTGATAGGCTGGAAAGGTTCATGTCAGATCTGAATCTTAACCAGAGGGGGATCCAATTAAAATTCGAAGCCAGCCAATTTGAGGTCCATTATTTGGATCTCAAGGTCAGTATTAAGAATAATGAGTTTGGCACTTCCACGTTTTTTAAAGCGACGGATCGCAACTCTTTTATCCCCTTAAATAGTTGCCATCACAGTCAGTGGCTCAGATCGGTTCCAAAAAGCCAGTACCTCAGGCTTCGCAGGAACTGTTCTGACCCTCTTGAGTTCTCTGAGCAGGCCAAGGTGCTGACCAGTCGTTTTCTGGAAAAGGGTTACAACATGGAGTCCCTAAATGAGACTTTGGAGACCGTTAGTCGTATCCCTAGGGAGGAACTTCTGGTGGAGCGACCCCAAGTTGTATGTGATCAATTTCAGGGTTGTGCTCCCTTCATCACCGATTATTCTATCCAGCATGGGGGTATTAAACAACTTTTGAACAAACACTGGCATTTGGGAAGAAATGACCCTGTTCTTAAGGGGCTTCTGCCCGAGAAACCAAGGGTTGTTTTTAGAGGGGCACCATCTTTACGTAACCAGATTGCACCAAATATTTTAAATCCTCCCCAAAATGGTTTAAATACCTTTTTTAATCAATTAACGGGTTTTTATCAGTGTAGAAGGTGTAGAGTCTGTTCCATCAACTCATGTAGGAGTAGACGCACGACTAGGTTTGAGTCAACTGTTACTAGGAAGGAGCACCCAATAAAGCCCTTTATTACCTGTGAGACCACTGGAGTCGTATATTTAATACAGTGTCCATGCGGCCTACAATACGTGGGCCGTACTAAGCGACCTCTGCGTGTTCGATTAAACGAACACATTACTAATATCCTCACTGGTTTTGAGAATCATTTGGTGTCAAAGCACTATCTCCTCAAACATAAAAAAGACCCATCAAATACACTATTTTTAGGTATTGATAAATTTAAACCTAATTGGAGGGTGAGTGCTTTAGTTAGAGAAATTTCCAGGCTAGAGATGGCCTGGATACACCGGCTCAAGTGCTATACGCCTCATGGCCTAAATATAGACACGGACGTAAATGCGTTTATAAATAACGCTTGACGCCATCATGTTAGTCTAGCGTCATTTAATGCTGGTTAAATGTAGTTTATGTAGGGTGGTTTTATGTATTAAATTTTAATTGTAAATTTTTTAGCCTCATTTTGACTTCACCAGGATGGGACCATTTTTCTTATTCACATTTTTATGTTCCCTGCTTTTTTAATATATTGACAGGGTTCCCTAATTAATTTAATTTTACACTTTTACTATCAATGTTTATGTCAATTTGGAGATGGGGGTTGGTTTGATCATGTTCCAATATTGACAATCTATATATTTATTAATTCTTCATTTTTTATATGAATATTAATTTATTTATATGATCATATTAATTTATACGTAATTTATAATCCTTAATGGGTTTCGTATTAATGTCCAATTTTTGTTATTTATTTGCAATCTATTTTGTATCATCCTGATATAATTAAGAGTGAGGTACTGCTCACTGATGTAATAATTTCTATAGGCCTGCAGTCCCAGCTCTGACCACGAGAGGGACTGACTGCATTTGTTCAGGATGGATAATTTAATTTATGCACGTTTTTGGTTAATACCTTAGTTAGTATTAGATTCACAAACATGCACTTTTTTACATTTCTATATTTTCAATACTATCTTTGTTTATTAGAGAGATAGCTCCTTGTCTTTAGCCTTCAGTTCTGGGTACTTTAGGTCCCGTATGTATTAAATAATTAGTTTTTCCCATTTTCAAAATGGTGTTTTGACTACTTCCGGTTCCTGGCAGTCAAAGCGAGGCCTGGTTACATAAAGCGGTGGTTCACTGCAGAGCCCATTCCCATTGAGAACGTCATTTTGTGACGAAACGCGTCTGGGACGGCGTGTAGTGACTTTACCGCGTACAGGAAGGGCTCCTGTTAGATGCCGGCCGGCAATTGTTTTACTCGCTCCCTATTTACCTTTGTTTGTAAGTAGTTTTTACCTTTTTTTAATAAATCTGTTAGTGCATACTACTCTATGTGCGGTCTCCTTCCTTATATGTTTACAACCGACTGGGCTGTTGAGAGGTTATGAGGACGAGTACTGCATAGTATATCCTGCTGCATCCCGCCGTGGATCTCTTAAAGGGCCGTGATCTGGTGTATTCTTGGCTGTGACCCCGCACTCTGGAGTATCCTGCTGTAATTTAAATAACGCTGTTATTTAATTACCTATCGGTAAGCCTCAGTCCATATGGTGGCGGTTCACAACTGTAAAATCATCTTCACATCGGGTGTTGTCTGGTTTGGATTCATCATTTATGGACTCTGACACCGGATTTTATTATTCACTTATGCTTTAAATGCACTCATATGGTGCATTTTTTCTAATTCACTTGTGGGAACACAAAGGACTTTATTGTTTATATTATTGGTTGGCGCAATTTTTTCCCTTTTTCCATAGTTGAGATATACCTATGATGACAATTACAGGCCTCTCTCATCTTTTTAATGGGGAGAACTTGCACAATTGGTGTCTGACTAAATACTTTTTTGCCCCACTGTACATTTAGATTTTTTTTCTATGATACAGCTGTTATTGTCTGTTTATGTTTTTAATGATTGTATCCTTTGTTTTATTTTCTATAGTTTACTACTGTGGAAACATCTTTCAATGTGGACAGCAAATTTAAATGGCAACCTACTCTTTGTGTCTATGTCACAGTAAAAGCCAAAATATGTGAGCACAGGTACTGGTTCCAACTATTCCATGATGTAGACATTTGTATGGATGTGTAGCCCCTGATCCACAGTACTTCTCTCTCTGGCAGCAGGTACTACTGACATCTCATGAGAATCCCACTTTCTCTGACTAGTGCTGTTGCTTGATTGAGGAGAATGCCGCTGACTTCACTGAGCTTCCGAAGGTGGACAGGGAGGCCACTGGTCAAACTATACTGCACCCCATTAAAGAGGAACAATATTATATGCTTGAGACACAGTGCAGGCTCCTATCTCCAGATTAGGAGGAATTTATTTGAGTGCTCCAAGGTTGGATCTGGGTCCCAACATGCTGGCCAGCAGGGAAAGGATTTATAACTAACAGACTGTTATTAAAACATTGTCCCTTGGACAGGACCCTCCCTGTATATAGTTTAAGGGTCATTTCCTAGATCATTGCAATCTGTATACCCTGATTGCTACTGTGTGTATACAGTGTATTTGACTACCAACCTTATAACCTATTTGCTGTTTTTAAATCTTTAATTGGGGGGTTGTTGTATTCTATTTCTTTAGCTGCTGTAGACGCAGTGGTCAGCCAAGGAAACTTAATGCAGCAAATGAAAGACACATCACGCTTACTTCCCTTCAACATCGAAAGATATCCAGCAGTGCCATCAGCACAGAACTGTCAGAAACCAGTGAGAACCAGGTACATCATCTACTGTCCAGAAAATTCATGTCAGAAATGGTCTTCATGGAAGAATTTCAGCCAAAAAGACATACCTGTGATGTGGAAACAAAGCTACGCAACTCAATTATGCATGTAAAGATAGGAACTGGGGTGCAGAAAAATGGAACAATTAATACCCACTCTTTAGCATGGGTGTGTTAGAGAGCGTGACAATACTTACAGAGTCATGGAGTCTGGAAACGGGAATTGAGAAAATAGTGGCTTCTTCAGGGGCAAGCGCTACAGATGTAACTAGCATAAAAAAACCTTATCTAAATGGTTTTCTGCATTGAAAATACCCTGTAGACTTTCAGGAATTTGCAAATGAGGATCAGGTACTTTTTCTGGACCTGACCAGATCCAGGTCTCTACTACATACTTTAGGGTATTTACTCTCAGTTAGCTAAATAGGTTCAGGATTAGTTTTCAACTTCTGAGATTGGGAATGACAGCTTAGATCAGAGGCTTCTTAACCACTTCAGCCCCGGACCATTTCAAAGACCGGGCCATTTTTTTGCGATTTGGCACTGCGTCGCTTTAAATGACAAGTGTGCGGTCGTGCGACGTGACTCCCAAATAAAATTGACGTCCTTTTTTTCCCACAAATAGAGCTTTCTTTTGGTGGTATTTAATCACCTCTGTGGTTTCTATTTTTTGCGCTATAAACAAAAATAGAGCGACAATTATGAAAATGTTTACTTTTTGCTATAATAAATATCCCCCAAAAATATATAAAAAATTATAATTTTTTTCCAGTTTAGTCCGATACGTATTCTTCTACATATTTTTGATAAAAAAAATCGCTATAAGCCCTTATTGATTGGTTTGTGCAAAAGTTAAAGCGTCTACAAAATAGGGGATAGTTTTATGGCATTTTTAATAATAATTTTCCCAAGGCATCTTTCAGGACAGCACCTTGAGAGATAGTGACTCCACCCACAACCACAGGAAACACCTTCTTCCTCCAGATCTTTAAAGGGAGGTACCTCCTTAGCATACCTCAGTTTTTGTGTTTCCTCCGGCTGGAGGGAACATCTTCGGTGGGGGGGAGTCAGTACCTCTCAGGTGTTCTTGAAAGAAGGGCTTCCCTCTTACTTTTTTACTCCGACGAGACTGTCGGTCCTCCCGGCCAATCTGATCGGAGCAGGTGGTGTCCAGGCTCCTCTTCCTCCTTCAGTGCTCGGGGAGAGACAAAAAACGCGGGGATCTAGCGGCGTTCAAACGCGTGCATCGCCGCCATTTTGGCGTGGCCAGAACAGATCCCCAGGTTAGCGCAGCGTAGTTTCCAGCGCGACGCAGGGGGAAGAAGCAGGACCGGGGCTGGGGCCTAGTTCCGTTTCCAGTCTGGTGCAGTGGCACTAAGGGAGTCTGGAAACGGCGTGGAAGCCACTGTTTGAGCGCTGTACACTGCTAATGGAGGACGCAGAGATTACGGCGGTGGGGACAGGCACAGGCACCAGCAAGGTTCAGATAGGAGGCAGCGGTTAAAGTCTGCCTTTTCTCTTACCTGTATTGTTCCGGTCTCACTCTTTTTTTCCTATACCCCCTAGTGGCAAGGGGCCTGTCTGGGCACTGGAAGTTCACTTTCCTTTCCTAGTGCACCTGTGAGGGGGGTTCACCTATGGAGACCAGGTCTCACAAAGTTTTCACCTGCTTTCTCCCCCTTTTTTTCTTCTCTCCAGGTCAAGAGCTCTGATCCAAAAAAGAAATGTCCTTCGTGTAGGACAAAGATTGGAGAGAATTGGGAGAAAGCATTATGCAGCACCTGCATATCTTCTTTAGTTCAGGAGGAATCAGCCTCTGTATGTGAAGAGTTGATGGCCTCTGTAAAGAAGGAACTATTTTCCACGATTCAAACTTTTCATGACTCTTTAGTTACCCCGGCTGACTCTCAGGCCTCCACTTCACAGTCCTCCCAGGGGTCGGTGACCATGCCAGCAGTAGAACCTTTAGCTGAAGAACTGGTCACCAGATTCAGAGGACTAAGGAAAGGAGTCAGCAGCTTCTCCTTCCAGGTTTAAATTATCCCTAGAGGAGGTAGATGGCTTACTAAGGCCGCGTACACACGACCGGTTCATCTGATGAGAATGGTCCAACGGACCGTTTTCATCAGTTTACTGCTGACGTGGCCTGATGGTCTGATGTGTGTACACACCATCAGTTCAAAATCCGATCGGGTCAGAACGCGGTGACGTAAAAAACACACGACGTGCTGAAAAAAATGAAGTTCAATGCTTCCAAGCATGCGTCGACTTGATTCTGAGCATGGGCGGGTTTTGAACAGATGCTTTTGTGTACTAACCATCGGTTTGGACCGATCGGTCAGCGGTCCATCGGTTCGATGTTAAAGCAAGTTTTAAAATTTTGGTCCGAAGGACCAAAGACCGATGGGCCGTACACACGGTCGGTTTGGACTGATGAAACTGAACTTCGGTCCATTCTCATCGGTTTTGACCGACCGTGTGTACGCGGCCTTAGGGCCATTCATGTCATGTTAAGCCTAAGTGAGGAGACAAAGGAGTTGAGTTTACATGACCGCATGTATGTGGGTCTTAGTGAGCCCAAGGGTCGGACATTTACGGTCCATCCGGTCATTCTGAGACACAAGAATTCTGTAATGAATTATCTGACTTTTTTATCGACAAAATCGAAAAGATTCGGACAACAGTACAACAGAAAAAAAACATCAACCCCACTCGGATACAGCAAGAAGAAGCAATCAACATAAATAGTCCACGATCGACGAATTTCGAGCTGGTCCCAATTACCATCGATACCACAAAAAACATCATCGGAAGCCTTCGAGACAACACATCACCAAACGACATCATCCCTACAAAACTCTTGAAAGAATGCACGGACATCCTGGCACCCATCATAACGCACATCATAAACCAATCGTTCAGGGAAGGGAATGTTCCGAGCACCCTCAAGCAAGGCATAATAAAACCCCTCCTAAAGAAGCCCAACCTCGATCCCAAAGACCCAAACCATCGCAGACCGGTAACAAGCCTGAACACCATCTCCAAGATCATGGAGAAAGCAGTAGTACAACAGCTTCAGTCCCACCTGGACGACCACAAACTCCTAGATCCCCTACAATCAGGTTTTCGCCCAGGCCACGGCACAGAAACGGCTCTTCTCAAGATATGGGACGACGCTCTCGAAGCAGCAGATGACGGAGAATCCTGTCTCCTAGTGCTGCTGGACCTTAGTGCAGCCTTCGACACGGTAGATCACAACATATTGCTCAGGCGACTCAAAGAAGTAGCAGGAGTCTCTGACGCGGCCCTACCGTGGTTCGCATCTTTCCTAGAAAATCGCACTCAGACCGTGAAACTTGGAAGTTTTACATCAGAAACACGGACCATTACATGCGGAGTCCCGCAAGGATCACCACTCTCACCTGCACTCTTCAACATCTACATCCGCCCGCTCCTCAAAATCATCAGCAAACAGAACCTGCGCTACCACTCCTATGCGGACGACACACAGCTTTACCTTCGAATCACCAACAAAAAAGACCAATTTCATGAACTAGGAAAGTGCCTTACACTGATCGACAATTGGATGACGGAAAGCTCCCTCAAACTCAACGGATCCAAAACAGAACTACTCACCCTTCACGCAAATAGGAAATCCATTTCCAGGACCACATGGACACCACCCACCATCCTCGGACAAACTATTGCGCCAAGCAATAAAGTCAAAAGTCTCGGAGTCATCTTTGACGCAGACATGACGATGGATGCACAAATAGGATCAGTCGTCAGCGGTTCTCATCATCTGCTCCGCATGCTACGTAGACTCATCCCCTTCATCCCAGAAGAGGACACAGCAGTAGTGGTTGGAACAATCATCAACTCACGACTCGACTACGCAAATTCCCTCTACTTAGGACTACCGAAATACCAGATTACACGTCTACAAGTCGTCCAGAACACAGCAGCCAGACTGGTAACGGGTAAAAAGCCATGGGAACCAATCTCCCCGGCCTTGAGGTCCCTCCACTGGCTGCCCATACAGGACCGGGTGACATTCAAGACTCTCTGCCTCACCCACAAATGTACACAGGGTAAAGCTCCTCAATATTTAAGTGAGAAAATAAAACCCTACGTCACCCAGCGCGTGCTCCGATCAACCAACCAAAACCTTCTCCAAATCCCCAAATCTCGCTACAAATCTAAGGGAGAACGTAGATTTTCGGTCCAAGGACCACGGCTCTGGAATGCTCTACCCACGACCATCCGCTTGGAGGAAAACCATCGGGTTTTTAGGAAAAAACTGAAGACCCACCTCTTCTGAAAGACCTGTACAACTCTGGAAGCCAGCGCCTTGAGGCGATTAAGTTCGCATTTGTTTGCGCTATATAAGTTTCTCACTCACTCACTCACTCACTCATTCTGACGTTAAAACCAGAGAATGACAGGATCCAGAGAAAAAAAACTTTTTCTCAAAAGCCCACAAAACGCATTTCCCTTTTGAAGAAGATCCCTCTGCAGTGTGGAATAAAGTCCCTAAACTGGATGCGGCCTTCTCTCAGGTCTCCAGGTCCACTGATCTGTCTTTTGAAGACATGAGGGTCCTAAAAGACCCGATGGACAAACGCATGGATCTCTTATTAAAAAGATCTTGGCAATCTATTAGGAATAATTTAAAACCCGCTATGGCCACAACGTGTGTAGCTAGAAACTTAGGGCCAGATTCACAGAAAAAGTACGCCGGAGTATCTGCTGATACTCCGGCGTACTTTCAAATTTGCCGCGTCGTATCTTTATTTGAAATTCTCAAACCAAGATACAACGGCTTCTGGCTTCGATCCGACAGGCGTACGGCTTTGTACGCCTTCGGATCGTAGGTGTAATACTTTGGCGCCCGCTGGGTGGAGTTCTCGTCGTTTTCCGCATTGGGTATGCTAATTAGCTGTTTATGGCGATCCATGAAGGTACGCGCGTTCGTCGCATTCTCTTACGTCGTCGCTAGTCGACTTTTCCCGGCGTAAATTTACGGCTGCTATTTAGGTGGTGTAAAAATACACTAGCCATGTTAAAGTATGGCTGTCGTTCCCGCGTTGAATTTTAATATTTTTTTTTTTGCGTAAGACGTCCGGGAATAGGAAAGGACGTAACGCACGTCGTGGTTCAAAAAATTACGTTGTGCGACGTCATTTCGCGCAAAGCACGGCGGGAAATTTCAAAACGGAGCATGCGCAGTACGTTCGGCGCGGGAACGCGCCTAATTTAAATTATACACGCCCCATTTGAATTAGGCGGGCTTGCGCCCGACGGATTTACGCTATGCAGCCGCAAGTTAACAGGCAAGTGCTTTGTGAATCAAGCACTTGCCCGTAAAACTTGCGGCGGTGTAACGTAAATGAGATACGTTACGCCGCCGTGCAGCTACGTGAATCTGGCCCTAAGGCCGGGTACACACGGACAAACATGTATGGTGAAAGCGGTCCGTCGGACCGTTTTCACCATACATGTCTGCCAGAGGGCTTCTGTACGATGGTTGTACACACCATCGTACAGAAGTCCGCGCGTAAACAATACGCGGGGCGTGTCCGCGGTGTCGCCGCGTCGATGACGCGGTGTCGCCGCGACAATGACGCGGCGACGTGGGCGGCCCGCCTTTAAAATGCTTCCACGCATGCGTCGAAGTCATTCGACGCATGCGAGGGACGGCGGGCGCCTGGACATGTACGGTAGGTCTGTACTGACGACCGTACATGTCCGAGCGGGCAGAATTCCAGCGGACTGTTTTAAAACAAGTCCAGGAATATTTGTCTGCTGGGAAAAGGCCCGGCGGGCAAATGTTTGCTGGAATTCGGCCCGCTCGCGCCCACACACGACCAAACATGTCTGCTGAAACTGGCCTGCGGGCCAGTTTCAGCAGACATGTTTGGTCGTGAGTATGGGGCCTTAGAATTCTGGACTAACCAGCTGAAAGCCCATAGAGTGGCAGACTCACCTAAACAGGAAATTTTAGATTCCTTTTCCACTTTATCCTCTGCAGTGGCTTACATAGAAGATGCCTCAGCTGAAGTAATCAAGATGTCGGCGAGGTCCGCAGCCTTGACTAACACTGCAAGAAGAGCATTGTAGTTAAAGACCTGGCCAGGTGACGCAGCTTCAAAAAATAAGCTTTGCGGGATTCCTTTTCCAGGGGACCTTTTTGGGCCTGATCTAGAAAATATCCTAGACCGGACAGCTGACAGGAAAAAATCCTTCCCAGTAAAAAAAAAAGGATCAACGCCCAAGATGTTTTTTTCAACCTCAAAAGGCTCAAGAAAAAGACAACAAACCCCAAGGAGGCAGAAGGAATTGGGCCGCACAGAAGGCCAAAGGGAAAGGTGGAATCCTTTTCCATCCTCCTACGCAAGCCAAGAAATCCCAATGACTCAGCCGTGCGGGTAGGCAGAAGACTACAAAAGTTCCTTCCGCAGTGGTCAGTGATAACGTCCAATCAGTAAATCCTGACCACCCTTTGCCCAGGGTTATGTCATAGAGTTCTTGGAGTCACCTCCAAGCAGTTTTTTGATAACAAATACCCCAAAAGACCCAGAAAAATCCCTGGCCATGAAGTCCTCTTTAAAAGAGCTGATGCAACAGGATGTGGTGGCATAAGTACCTCCAGAGGAACAACAACTGGGGTTCTAGTCTCACATTTTACTGATAAAAACCTGGGAAATTCAGAATGATCCTAAACTTGAAGCACCTAAACAAATCTGTCAAATACAGAAAGTTCAAGATGGATTCAATCTTTTCAGTAAAGAATCTATTGACGCCAGACTGTTATATGGCGTCAATAGATTTAAGGGACGCATACCTGCATATCCCAATCTCTCCTCAATCACAGAGGTTCCTCAGGTTAGCAGTAAAGATGGGGGAGTGGTTCATCATCTGCAGTACAGGGCCCTTCCATTCGGGCTGTCATCCTCGCCTCAAATTTTTACCAAGGTGATGGTGGAAGCCCTAACCCTGCTTCATCTACAGGGGGTGGCAGTTATACCCTACCTAGACAACCTATTATTCTTCGCCCCATCGAAAGAAAGGTTACTAGACAACCTATCCAGTGCGCAGAACCACCTGGAATCTCTGGGCTGGATTTTGAATTTACAAAAATCATCCCTAATTCTATCTCAGGAGATTCGTTTCTTGGGTTACCAAGTCGATTCGGTGAGCCAAAAAATGTTTCTTCCACAGGAGAAAAAAGTCAAACTTCAGGACGCCGTGTTGCGGCTACAGTCCAACCAGCCCATAACAATCAGGCAGGTAATGTCGGCATTAGGAGTCCTGACTTCAACGATGCTGTTCATTCAATGGGCAAGACTACATTTCAGATGCCTACAAGCCTTTCTCCTGAGGTCGTGGGACCACAACCTCAAATCCCTGGTAAAAATTCCATCACGAGTGAAGAGGTCACTTTATTGGTGGAAAAATCAGGAGGTCCTTTCAAGAGGTCTGGAGTGGTCCTTTCCAAGCAGACCCCTGCAGATTCTTGCTGCAAAGATTCTTCTGTGGGCAGAAAAGAACTTGCGGTCCCTTTCAGCTATACATCTAAAAGGGTCCCTGAACAGGGTGGCGGATTACCTGAGCAGACATCAGGTATGGGAGTCAGAGTGGTCTCTGAACCCGGAGGTCTTTGTGGAAATTTCCAACAAGTGGGGTCGGCCATATGTGGATCTGTTTGCCTCAAAGGAAAATTCTCAAGTACCTCAATTATTTTCCCTAAACAGACTGGACGGGTCCCTAGGAATAGACGCTCTGGCGAACCCTTGGAGGTTTCGCCTGTGCTTCGCGTTCCCCCCGTTCCAGTTAATCCCTTTAGTACTAAGGAAAATCCAGAGGGAGAAGGTACCGTCATCTTGATCACCCCGTACTGGCCCAAGAGAGCTTGGTTCTCGACAGTCCTGGGAATGGCGACCAAGCCATGTTGGCATCTACCTCTCAGGCAGGATCTGTTAATACAGGGTCCTGTGACTCATCCACATATGTCCATTCTCTCCCTTGCAGCCTGGTATCTGAAAGGCAACTTTTAAAAAGGGTTTTCAGACCGATTAGTTTCTACACTACTAGAAAGTATCAAGAAAGTGACGAGGGTTATATGCACAAAAGTGTGGAAGGTGTATACCTCTTGGTGTAACTCATCTGGTCAAGACCAAAACGATCTTAGGTCCATTTTTAGAATTTCTGCAAGAAGGAGCAAATAAGGGTCTGGCAATCAGTACTTTGAAAGTACAAGTATCTGCCTTGTCAGTGTTTCTGGAAAGATCCGTGTCTCCAGAACCGCTAGTGGCTAGGTTCTTCAAAGCCCTTACTAGGTCTAGACCAGTTCAGATTAATGTTTTCCCCGAAATGGAATCTCTCGGTAGTTCTACAATCCCTGGCAGGAAAGCCATTTGAACCTTTAAAAGATGCATCTCTTAGGGATCTTACTTTAAAAACTTTGTTCCTGGTCGCTATCACGTCAGCACGCAGGATCAGTGAATTACATGCCCTATCAATAAGGGAACCTTATTTATCTTTATTTTCAGATAGGATTGTTCTGAGAACAGATCCAAAAATGTTTGCCTAAGGTAGCGTCAACAGGGAATCGCTCCCAGGATATTGTGCTTCCTACCTTCTGTGCGAATCCCTCAGGGGAGAAAGAAACTTTTTTTTTGTCATATGTTAGATGTAAGAAGGGCTTTGTTATGCTACTTGGAAATAACAAAGAAATTCAGACGCACAGATTCATTATTTGTTCTTTTTGGAGGCAACAAGAAAGGTTGCCAAGCTTCAAAGGTATCTATTCGGGAGGCCTACTCTCATGCAGACATCGTGCCACCAGTAGAAATCTGTGCTCATTCAACAAGAGCACTTGCGACCACATGGGCAGAGCGAGCTGGTGCCACCCCTGAGCAAATTTGCAAAGCAGCAACGTGGTCAAGCTACCATACGTTTGTGCGGCATTCATAGGCGTGCGCACATAGGGTGTAAGGTGTGCCTGGGCACACCCTAATCACCCTGTACTATGCAGATTCCCCCTGCTGCCTGGCTGCAGAGAAAGGGACTGGGGAATCTCTGTCCTCAGTCCCTTTCTCTGTCTCAAAAGTTAGACATCAGGGGTCTGTTTAGACCACTGATATTTCACCAAAGCCCCCAAACAGGGCTCCTAAAAAAAAAAAACTAATATTAAAAAAAAAAAAAATTGTAAAAAAATAATAATAATAATTCACGTAAAGATAAACTTCTGACACCGATCTCTGCCTTGCTGACAAAGCCCTACTGACTTGCCCACTGCCATATATGGTATATTACACATGCATGTGTGTTCAAGCTTTGGTGTGCACACCCTAATGCAATAGGCTGCGCACACCGATGGCGGCATTACAGATTGGACCTCACATCTGCCGGTGACCAGGCATTCAGCAGAAAGGTCCTACAGGCTGTTGTCCCGCCCTAAGGTGGTAAATCTCTGTTATCCTCTCAAGGTGCTGTCCTGAAAGACACCTTGGGAAAATTCAAGTTAGACTTACCGGTAACTTGTTTTCCAGAAGTCTTTCAGGACAGCAACGACCCGCCCTAGTGTTTTAATATGCTATGCTGTGACTAACGTATTTGTTTATGTGTTCCAGCCGGAGGTTTCTCTGAGACAACTGAGGTATGCTAGGGAGGTACCTCCATTTAACCACTTAAGACCCGGACCTTTAGGCAGCTAAAGGACCCAGACAGTTTTTGCGATTCGGCACTGCGTCGCTTTAACTGACAATTGCGCGGTCGTGCGACGTGGCTCCCAAACAAAATTGGTGTCCTTTTTTTCCCACAAATAGAGCTTTCTTTTGGTGGTATTTGATCACCTCTGCAGTTTTTATTTTTTGAGCTATAAACAAAAATAGAGCGACAATTTTGAAAAAAAATCAATATTTTTTACTTTTTTCTATAATAAATATCCCCCAAAAATATATAAAACATTATTTTTTTTCCTCAGTTTTGGCCGATACGTATTCTTCTACCTATTTTTGGTAAAAAAAATTGCAATAAGCGGTTATCGATTGGTTTGCGCAAAATGTATAGCGTTTACAAAAAAGGAAATAGTTTTATTGCATTTTTATAAAAAAAACTTTTTTTTACTACTAATGGCGGTGATCAGCGATTTTTTTCGTGACTGCCACATTATGGCGGACACTTTGGACAATTTTGACACATTTTTGGGACCATTGTCATTTTCACAGCAAAAAATGCATTTAAAACGCATTGTTTACTGTGAAAATGACAGTTGCAGTTTGGGAGTTAACCACAATGGGGCGCTAAAGGGGTTATGTGTGACCTCATGTGTGTTTACAACTGTAGGGGGTGTGGCTGTAGGTGTGACGTCATCGATTTTGATTCCCTATAAAAGGGAACACACGATCGATTACAGCACCACAGTGAAGAACGGGGAAGCTGTGTTTACACACAGCTCTCCCTGTTCTTCAGCTCCGGGGACCGATCGCGGGACTCCAGCGGCGATCGGGTCCACAAGTCCCGCGGTCACGGAGCTTCGGACCGGGTCGCGTGCACGCGCCCGCGACCCCACGGCTGGGCTTAAAGAGCCACGTACATGTACGTGGATGTGCCCAGGCGTGCCATTCTGCCGACGTATATCGTCGGTAGGGGGTCCTTAAGTGGTTAAAGATCTGGAGGAAGAAGGTGTTTCTTGTGGTTGTGGGTGGAGTCACTATCTCTCAAGGTGCTGTCCTGGAAGACTTCTGGAAAACAAGTTACCGGTAAGTCTTACTTGTATTTTTTTTTTTACTAGCTATGGCGGTGATCAGCGATTTTTATCGTGACTGCGACATTATGGCGGACACATCGGACACTTTTGACACCATTTTGGGACCATTGTCAATTTTACAGCGATCAGTGCTATAAAAATGCACTGATTACTGTAAAAATTACACTGGCAGTGAAGGGGTTAACCTGTAGGGGGCGCTGAAGGGGTTAAGTGAGACCTAGGGAGTGCTTGTAACTGTTAGGGGGTGTGGCTTGGCGTGACACGTCACTGATCGCTGTTCCCGATGACAGGGAACAGATGATCACTGACAGTGTCACTAGGCAGAACGGGGAGATTTTGGTTTACACTTACCTCTCCCCGTTCTTCAGCTCTGTGACCCGATCGCGGGACACCGGTGGCGATCGGGTCTGGGTCGCTAGCGCGCCGCCCACGGCTCGCATTTTAAAGGGGACGTATCTGTACGCCCTTATGCCCAGCCGTGCCATTCTGTCGACGTATATCGTTGTGCGCTGTTCTTAAAAGGTTAATCAGGGGGCTTTCTTTATTTATAAAGCCTAATTTTTTTTAATAAAATAAAAAAGATGTTATACTTATCTGCTCTGTGCAATGCCCTAACCTCCCCTTCTAGAGTCCCTCGCCATCGCTTTTCACTTCTACATTTCTGCATATGCCCTATAACAAGCCATTTGCTATGGGGGCATACATGTGGGTGCGCTCCTGAGCCTGGCTGTATGCATCCATAGACACACACAGTGTGGCAATGGCTCCTGCTGCTGCATGAGTCTCCTGTGGGACCAGGAGATGAAGAGAGAAGACCGCAGCCAGGCACAGCTCTGGATGGCTGACAGCCTCGGGTAAGTGTTTAGAGAGGGTAGATGGGGACCAGTTAGTTAGGAGTTTTTTTTTTACCTTAATGCAGGGAATGTATTAAGGTAAAAAAAAACACACACACACACACAAGACAAATGCGTACTTTCTGCAGGAACACAGATTCTTGCTTGCAGAGCTATTATTATTATTATTATACAGGATTTAAAGTCAGGTCCATAAATATTGGGACATCGACACAATTCTAATCTTTTTGGCTCTATACACCACCTGATTTGGATGTAAATACCCTCAAATTAAAGCTGAAAGTCTTCAGTTAAAGGATATCTTGTTAGTTTCATTTCAAATCCATTGTGGTGGTGTATAGAGCCAAAAAGATTAGAATTGTGTTGATGTCCCAATATTTATGGACCTGACTGTATATAGTGTCAACAGTTTACGCAGCGCTTTACAATATAAAAGGGAGACAATACAGTTATAATAAAATAAAATACAAGAGGATTAAGAGGGCCCTGCTCAGAAGAGCTTACAATGTAATACGTTGGGGCAGGTGGTACAAAAGGTTGTAACTGTGGGGAATGAGCTGATGGAAGTGGTAAAAGATTAGTTGGAGATGTGATAGGCTTCCCTGAAGAGATGAGTTTTCAGGGATCGCCTAAAGGTAGAAAGAGTAGGGGATAGCCGGACAGGTTGAGGTAGCGAGTTCCCAAGGATGGGAGAGGCTCTGGAGAAATCCTGGAGACGAGCATTGGAGGAGGAGACAAGAGAGCTTGAGAGTAGGTCTTGAGAAGAGCGGAGAGGACGATTTGGAGACAAGTTTGGTGATAGATCGGGGCAGAGTTGTGAATGGCTTTGTATGTTGTGGTTAGTATTTTGAATTGAATTTCCTGCGAGATTGAGAGCCAGTGTAGGGATTGGAGGAGAGGGTTGGCAGACACTGAGCTAGCAGAAGAACCACGTAAAATACATGCCTAATGTACTCTCATGTAGACGTGTGCAATTTATTTAATTGTGTATGCGTGTGTACACATGTTTATGCATGTACACTGGTATATCACTGGTAAATCTGCAGATCTGTGTGGCTCTGGACACAACTCTATCCTATTTATTTATTTTTGCAACTAAATGTAGCGCACATTTTTGCTTGTAGATGCAGTAGTGTATATGCCCTTGGTTATTGGTATAGTACTGCAAAAGCTGTATCCATCCAAGCGAAAGTTTTAGATGCCTGTTCGAATGAGCCCCAACAGTACCCTAGATTCAGATAGCCCGGCGTATTTTTATGCTGGCGTAACGTATCTCAGATATGTTACGCCGCCGTAACTTAGGGTGCAAGTTCCGTATTCATAAAGAACTTGCGCCCTAAGTTATGGTGGCGTAGCGTATGAGGTCCGGCGTAAGCCCGCCTAATTCAAATGTGGATGATGTGTTTTATTCAAATTTAGTGTTCGTGAAAGAATACCAGTGCGCATGCTCGAAATTCCGACGCAAATCGTCAATGCTTTAGACGTGAACGTAACTTACGTACAGCCCTATTCGTGAACGACTTACACAAACGACGTAAAATTTTCAAAATTCGATGCGGGAACGACATCCATACTTAACATTGCGTACGCCTCATATAGCAGGGGTAACTTTACGCCGGAAAAAGCCTAACGTAAACAACATAAAAAAATGCGCCGGGTGGACGTACGTTTCTGAATCAGTGTATATACCTAATTGGCATATTCCTTGCGTAAATCGACGGACACGACACCTAGCGGCCAGCGTAAATATGCAACTAAGATACGACAGCGTAAGAGACTTACGCCAGTCGGATCTTAGCCTAATTTCGGCGTATCTTGCTTTCTGAATACAGAAAGAAGATACGCCGGCGCAGCTTTGAATTTACACGGCGTATCAATAGATACGCCGACGTAAATTCTTTCTGAATCTAGCCCATAGAGTACAAATAACGGAAAATTTTATACTTACCTTTCCGTTAATTTTTCTTTCCTGTCGCATCTTCATGGCAGCTCCGCCCCCACAACTTGATAGGACCGTTTAGCTATTAAGCCCAGAGAGGGCCCCTGCCCAGGTATTCTCAGTATATATATACCTCACCTCAGACGGGTGGGCATCTGTATGCTGCCATGAAGATGCAACAGGAAAGGAAAAATAAGGAAAGGTGAGTATACAATTTTCCGTTTTCCTGTCGCATCATGGCAGCATACATCTTTGGGGAATAACTCGCAAACTTGGTGGGTCTGAGTATAAAGACAAGTTTTTTTTACATGGAATAGAGGTGTTGGACTGAATAATTACTCGTCCAAACTCTGCCGTGGACAATCTGGCAGAGTCCATCTTGTAATGAGATATAAAGGTATTTTTTTAAGACCAAGTCGCTGCTCGGCAAATAGTTTCAGAGGATACCCTGCAGTAGGCCGCCCAGGAGGTCGCCATTGCCCTTGTGGAGTGTGCCTTCAAGCCCTCAGATATTTGTGTTTGACTCAGTGAGTAAGCCTTTTTAATGGTCTTCACCAGCCATGCTGCGATGGTGCGAGAGGTTGCTGCTTGCCCTCTCCTGAAGCCGTGTGTGATAACCAGGTGGTTTTTGACTTCCTAAGGTCGTTGGTTGCCGAGAGGTAGGCTAGGATGTTGGTTCTTACATCCAGCGGATGTGGATCCCCTTGTTCTGTGGAGAGAGCAGGAAGGTTTATCTCCTGATTGAAGTGTAAGGAGGATGACATCTTTGGGATAAATTGATCGGGAGGTCGTGAGACTACTTTGTCTGGGTAGACAATTAGGTATGGCTCTTTCGCCAATAGAGCCTGCATCTCTGAGACTCTCTTGGCCAATGTTATTGCGATTAAGAAGGTGACCTTGAGTGTTAAGTCCCACAAGGAGATGTTTTCCAATGGAAAGAATGGTTCATGGGATAGAACTTCTAGTACAACCGAAAGATCCCAGATCGGGAAGGAAGGCTTTCCGGGGGGCCTTATCTTTACCAGTCTCCCCCCCCCCCCCCTTACCTATTAGGCTGGTGATGGTCTACTGGGGCAGCAACCTCCATGAGGGGTGATAGTGTCCCTCCTACAACAGACAGTAGGAATAAACATGCAGGCAGCAAGTAAGGTGAAACTAAAAAAGGAAGAGTGACCCGAGGAGCTTACCTGAAAGTAGGAGGGAGAGGAATCATTAGTGCATTCTATCCTAGTGAAAAAACTCTGGTGTAGTGCTCAGGGAGAAAAAGGAAGAGAAGGAAACTACCACCGCCGTGCTCGTTGATGACGTCATGACCACACATGCGCCGTAGTGGCGCAAACAAGCCGGCTCCATCTTGGAAACTGGCAAAAGGTAATCCCAGCGTAAACCTGCCTGTTCGCGCATGTGCGGAAGAGAGCGTTTGGCTCTGCGTCATTGTACTGAGCCTGCCAAGGTACTACAGGGTGCAGAAAGCCTGTTTAGTTAGTAAATAAATAGGAGAGCTGGAGGCCGCTATAGAGACCTGTTTAAGGTCTGTGAGTAAGCTGGCACATATCCCTGGGACCAGATTGTGGAGGACTACAAGACTCAGGAAGTGCAATGCTGGAAGAAGTGCACAGAAGAGCTGGAGGCTGCTGCAAGAATAAACCTGTTTAAGGCTTGTGTAAATGCTGACATCCTACCCCATCAGAGTGAGGTTCCTTCCATAGAGCTCGTTTAGAGACTGTACAGGAGAGGACTTCCACCCAGGAGAGGCTAGAACCTGTTTGGGGCGATAGTGGTAAGGAGGTGCTTCTTCTTGATGTCCTTGTCAGGTGAGGAAAAAAAGGAGAAAACCTGGGTGGGGGACCTCTCTGGGCTTAATAGCTAAACGGTCCTATCAGGTTGTGGGGGCAGAGCCATAACCCAAAGGTGTATGCTGCCATGATGCGACAGGAAATGGAGATGTCGCCTGGTCCTCCCTTTTTTCCAGGTAGCTCTGTCATGCAAAAATAGTTATAAATACTGGCGTGCCTGGTTTCTGTAGAGATGTGAATTTCAGCTTAAACCACTAGATGGTGCTGTACATATTGAAAGTAAACTATTTGCATCACCAGCTGTGACCCATGAAAGTAGAAAGTTTATTCGGGTTGCCAAGTTTGCTGCTGGGCTTGATTGCAAATTGAAGATTTTAGCATATCTCATAATTTACAAAAACATTTTTACTACTACAATATATTTACACATATTTACAGCTTGGTCATGCAATGCTTTAATGGATGAATCAGTTTATTTCAAATGTCAGAATTACACATTTTATGTTTTAATTGACAAAGTAAATTGTTCCAGGCTTAAGCAATAAAGCAAATTGTAGTTATCTTTCTTTGATCTGTAAACTGAATTACTATTGGCTAGTGTACTTTTGCGACGTCTTATAAATGAAGCCTGTTCACACACACCAATCCACTCTGCTTTCTACATTTGGGTATATACAGATAGGTCCATATATATTTGGACACAGGCACAATTTTGTTTTTTTTCAGGTTTTTACCAAAACATATTTAAGCTATAGTTATATCATGGATATGGGCTGAAAGTGCACATTCTCAGGTTTAATTTGAGGGTATGTACAGTAAATCCTGTATAATAATAATAATAGCTCTGCCAGCAATTCCCTGCATTAAGGTAAAAAAAAAACCTCGCTAACTGGTCCCCATCTACCCTCTCTTAACACTTACCCGAGGCTGTCAGCCATCCAGAACTGTGCCTGGCTGCGGTCTTCTCTCCTCACCTCCTGGTCTCACAGGAGACTCATGCAGCAGCAGGAGCCATTGTCACACTGTGTGTGTCTATGGATGCATACAGCCGGGCTCAGGAGCGCACCCACATAGCAAATGGCTTGTTATAGGGCATATGCAGGAAGGTAGGAGGGAAAAGCGCTGGCAAGGGACTCTAGATGGTGGTGGTGTATAGAGCCAAAAAGATTAGAATTGTGTCGATGTCCCAATATTTATGGAAAAAAGGTTTAGGGAGTACAGCTCTAAGGCCTCATGTACGCTGCTGCTGGTAAATGGACGTTTAGGAGCAGTTGGGCATTCAACTGCTCCTGAACTCTCCTCTATGTTATCTTATTAGTACATGTACACAGGGTCGTTTATAGTCATTTCTAGGCAGTTGAGTTTAGTGGCTTTTTCTGGAACCCAAAAAAAGCAATTAGAAGCTGTGTTTAAAGGCATTAATTTACAGTTTTTACATGGCTAAATGTGGCATGTAAACGTGGCTAAACAGCTATTTTTAGACACCGGTTTCTAGCTGTCAAGTTAAATAGTTCAAGAGAGGTTGAACAACATTCCGTGTACATGAAGCCTTAAGATTAGCCATTCCCCTTTTTCAAGGGACCAAAAGTAATTGGACAAATTAATCAAAAGCGTATTCACGGCCAGGTGTGGGCTTCTCCTGCTATTTCTTCATCAATTAAGCAGGTAAAAGGTCTGGAGTTGATTCCAAAAACCGATTGTGTGTGGGCCCCATCGGTTTGTTTTCCATCGGTGAAAAAAAATAGAACATGTTTTAAAATTATCCTATGGATAAAAAAACGATAGAAAAAAACGATCGTCTGTGTGGAAGTCCATCGGTCAAAAATCTACGCATGCTCAGTATCAAGTCGACGTACGCTTGGAAGCATTGAACTTCATTTTTCTCAGCACGTCATAGTGTTTTACATCACTGCATTCATTAGACACGGTTGGATTTTTGACTGATGGTGTGTAGGCAAGACTGATGAAAGTCAGCTTCATTGGATATCTGACGAAAAAATCCATTGGATTAGATTTCATCAGATATCCAATCGTGTGTACAGGGCTTAAGGCTTCAAAAACTAAACAAATTCATCAGAGAGCAGCAACATTAGCAGTAGCCAAATCAACAGTTTGGAACATTCTGGGGAAAAAAGAATGCACTGGTGAGCTCAGCAACATAAAAAGGCCTGGACGTCCACAGAAAAACAACAGTGGTGGACGATCGCAGGATCCTCTCTATGGTAAAGAAAAACCCATTCACAACATCCAAACAAGTGAAGGACACTCTCCAGGAGGTGAGCGTATCATTGTCAAAGTCTATAATCAAGAGAAGACTTCACAAGAGCAAATACAGAGGGTTTCACAAGGTGCAAACCATTCATAAGCCTAAAGAATAGAAAAGCCAGATTAGACTTTGCCAAAAAACATCTAAAAAAGCCAAACCAGTTCTGAAAAAGAAACTGGGAAGAAAAAATGGTGGAGAAGACTTGGAACAGTTTATGATCCTAAGCACACAACGTCATCTGTAAAACATGGTGGAGGCAGTGTGATGGCATGGGCATGCATGGCTTCCAGTGGCACTGGGTCAATGATGTTTATTGATGATGTGGCCGAAGCAGCCGGATGAATTCTTTATTGTTTAGAGTTATACGGTTAGCCCAGATTCAGCCAAATGCAGCAAATGGACGGCGCTTCACAGTACAGATGGGCAATGATCCAAAATACACTGCAAAAGCAACCCAGGAGAAAATAAGTGGAATATATTGCATAATGAACTATTATGGTTACACATGCCAAGGGACAGAGGCGTAGCTTGAAGTTTGTGAGCCCTGATGCAAAAGTTGTCCTCGTCCTTCCCCCCTCCTCCCATTAGTACCCACCCCTTTCACTGTACACTATTATATTTTACGTGGCTAAAGAGTTATTTCAGAGATGTACGTACATATTGAGCGGGTAATCACTTGACCTTGTCCTCTTAAACTCCCCCCCCCATTGTAGGTATGACATGACCTCACCTCCCCCCATCCTAGTAATGACATGTCCCCAGCCAATGAGAGCAGAGGAAGGTTGTGGACTGAGAAAGAAAACTGAAAGCTGATTACTGGATCATAGAACTTGGCTGGGGCCCTGGGAGAAACAAGGTGGACTGGAGCTGGACTGGATTTTGTGGAGGAAATCAAATGTAATATAACAGCAGGGAGCAGAGGTGTGGGTCCCCTGGAGTGGGGTCACAATTGTGACCCCTGCAACCCCTGATGCTACGCCCATGCTAAGGGACATATTTAAAGTGATTGTAAAGTCTTGTTTTTTTTTTTCTATAAGAATAACAAACATGTTATACTTACCTGCTCTGTTGCAGTGGATTTGCACAGAGCAGGCCAGATCCTCCTCTTTACTTCGGTTTCCTCTTTTGTGATCCTGGCCTCTCCCTCCTGTTCAGTGCTCCCACAGGAAGCAGCTTGCTATGGGGGCACCTGAGCCGAGTCACAGCTCCCTGTGTCTATTCAGACCGGCCCCGCTTCCTCTCTCCCCTGATTGACTAGCTGACTCTAAAAGCAGCAGCAGCCAATGGCGCCGCTGCTATGTCTCAGCCAATCAGGCAGGAAAATCTCAGACGGCTGAGACACTCATGGACATCACTGGACAGAGAGGGACCTCAGGTAAGTATTAGAGGGGCTGCTGCACACAGAAGGCTTGTTATCTTATTGCACAGAATGCATTAAGATACAATTCTTATCATTCTTATCAGACACAGGTCAAATATTGTCCTTGGCATATGTAACCATTGTATTCCACCCATAGTCCCTATGTAGAAACAAAATTATTTTTAGAAATAGGTTAAATATGTTACTTATTAAGTGTAACCATGATATTCCATCCATAATTCCCTTGTAGAACAATGATTATACACCTATTCCTATCAGAAACATCAAATGTATTACATAGAATGTGTATCCGTGATTTATCCATATTCTTACCTATAAGGCCTAATGTACACTGCAGCTGCTAAACTCATTGCTCGGTTATAAACTGGGTTGTTTATTAGAGGTAGTTGAGTTTACTGATATATAAATCTGAGGTTATCTGTAGCTTCTAAAGGTAAGCTCGCATAAACGCTGTATGTAAAAGCAGCAAAATGGATATGGGATGTGTAACCATGATATTCCACCCATAATCCCTATGTAGAAAAATAATTGTATGGATATTCTTATCAGAAATAGGTTAAATACGTTGCTTGTTAAGTGTAACTGTGATAATCCATCTATATTCCCCATACAAAACAATAATTGTATGAACACAGTAATCTTATCAAATACATTGAGTCATTTTTCCATTATTTCTTTATAATTTACTTTTATGCTATTGCACAGCTGCATATATATCAAGTGAATAGTTATACATTAGCAACTACTTCTTGCAACATAGTATCCAGCGCTGCAGAAAAGAATTGCATATCTTGAGTATGAACAGAGTAATTACCATAAACGTGTGTAATAAGTATACTGACATCTAGTGAGAGTGCTGAGCATTGCAGCCAATCCTCCCATCATCTCAAGATGCAATTTAGTGTGTCTCTATATTATTACTGTTCTACATGGGCAATATAGATGGAATATGATGGTTACATTTAATAAGGAACTTATTTAACCTATTTCAGATAAGAATTTGCATATATTGATTTTTTCTATATGGGGATTATGGATGGAATGTCACGGTTTCACATCCTACATAATACATTTGACCTGTTTCTGAAAGAATATGGGTATAAATATTTTTCTTCATGGAGATTATGGATGAAATATCTTGGTTATTTGTTTCAGATAAGAATATGCATATATTTATTTTTTATAGGTGGAATATCATTGTTGCAAATGCCAAAGACCATGTTTAATCTGCATGCTAGTTCAGTGTTGGCTTTGTCAGGGATCAGTTTGATGCATATTTCAGCAAGTAGTTTTTTTTACATCTTTATATGAAGTGTCAGGTAATAACATTTCATTCATGACATGTAATGCCATCCAGTACGTGAAAACATGCTGACTTGGCAGCTTAAGGGAGTGATCAAGCCCAATTGTGTTGGTACCAAAGCCCAACGGGACTCTGCGATTCTGCAATGATTTCCGGAAACTTAATGAGGTTTCACAGTTTGATGCCTACCCCATGCCTCGGGTAGATGAACTTATTGAGAGACTAGGTCCAGCCAGGTATATCAAAACATTGGACCTTACCAAGGGGTGTTGGCAAATCCCATTAACTAAGGCTGCTAGAGAGAAAACTGCTTTTTCTACCCCAGAGGGGAGTTTTCAGTACAAACGAATGCCTTTTGGACTGCAAACTGCTCCAGCCACATTCCAGCGAGCAATGGATAGGATTTTACGACCTCATCGGGAGTATGCCTCAGTGTACTTGGACGACATAGTCGTTTTTAGCAGAGACTGGGAATCACACTTGCCCAAAGTCCAGGCAGTACTGGACTCTCTCTGGAAGGAGGGGTTTACAATAAACCCTAAAAAATGTGCTTTGGGAATGGAGGAGGTGAAATACCTGGGCTATATCGTGGGTAGAGGGGTGGTGAAACCTCAGGTCAGCAAGGTAGAGGCTTTAAAGAATTGGCCCCGCCCCCTCACAAAAAAGCAGGTAAGTGCATTCCTGGGCATGGTGGGATATTACAGGAGATTCGTACCCAACTTTGCCACATTGGCGGCTCCATTGACCGATCTGACTAAGGGTCGGAAATCGGTCATGGTGGAGTGGAATGCAGACGCTGAGAAGGCTTTTTTGGAGCTCAAGTCAGCACTGTGCCAACACCCTGTCTTGATAGCACCCAATTTTTCAAGAGCGTTTATTGTCCAAACTGATGCTTCCGATGTAGGATTGGGAGCTGTGTTGTCACAGGTTGTTCATGGTGAGGAGCACCCAGTAGTCTTTCTCAGTAGGAAGTTGACACCAGCGGAGAAAAACTACGCTATAATTGAAAGAGAGTGTCTGGCCATTAAGTGGGCTCTGGAGTCCCTCAGATATTACCTCTTGGGGAGGAAGTTTAGGTTGATTTCTGATCATGCCCCTTTAACGTGGATGAGGCAAGGTAAAGGGACTAATGCCAGGATTACCCGTTGGTTCCTCACGCTCCAGGAAAATTTAAGTTTGTAGTGGAGCATAGGCCCAAGAGACTGCATCAAAACGCAGATGCCCTCTCCCGAGTCCATTGTCTGAGCTCCACTGTTGCCTCCACCTCCTTGGTGTTGGGGCACAGGGGGGGGGGATATGTACAGGATGCCGTGGCTGGGTCCTGGAAGGACGTTATATTTCCCCTCTGTTTGGACTGTGCTCCCTTTAAGGGAACAGAAAGGGTTAACACACCTGTCTAAGGAAGTGGTTTAAAGTAGACAGGAAGTTGTAGGTGAGAGTGGAGGAGTGTAGTAGAGTCTATGCATGGTGAATGGTGGACAAGGAAAAGCTGTGAAAAGACTTGGCAGTGTCCTGCCTGGAAGCCTGCTACCTGAGAACTTACCTGCAAGGACTGTTTAACTGCAATAGCAGTTCTGAGCTCTACAAGTCGGTGAGACTGATTATTTCTTTTGTTTTGCTGCTGTGAAGCTATTTCAGTTTAATAAACCTCAGTTTTGATTTAAAAGCCTGTGTCCTGCGATGTAGCTGGTTCCCCGAACTTTACAATATATATGGGCAGGTTCCCATAGGGAAACACTACTAGGGAGCCTACACAGGGCCGGTTTTCTCGACCAAGAGAAAACCTGTTAGGAAAACCAGCCGTGTGTACACGGGTAAAAGGGACCAAGCCGGTCCTCGGTTTCCCCGTCGGGTTTCTCGGCGGTGTTTTCACCGCCGAGAAACCCGATCGTGTGTAGGCTGCATTAGAATTTTTGTAAAAAATATTTATAAAACATTCTGAAATGTTCCTGTAATTGTAATTTCATTTTAGAATATAGTGCAGTCATTGCATCGAAGAATTGGTAAGCTGCAATTTACCAGCTGAGACTGTATTAGCCAACAACCTCTTGTATTGTCCTATACTACCAAGTTATAGCATTACTGCAGCAGCATTACTACCAGTGGGGTCACTATGGGGGGAGGTGGCCGGCACCCGGGTGACACCAGGCCTGGACTGACACTGGGTTCTGCTGCTCCCTCTTTCCTTTCTGGAATCTCTGCTATCCTCTCAGCACCACACGATGTGTGAGGAGGGAGTGAGGCAGAGACACTGACGGACAGGGTGCCTGGGTCCGATTGTCCCTCCCACAATCGCATCTCTCTTCAGTTGCAGCCTACAGGAACTGGACTGGACTATAGCTGCCCCCTCCTCGGCTCCGATGTTCACGTACACAGGGCAGGAGGAAGAGCGGGGGAGGAGGCACACCTGCCCTATGAGGTTTGTAATAGCAATAAAAGTCTTACATGGTGATTGGGAGGGGGTGGTCCTGGGCTGCTAGGAGTGATTTTAGGGAGGGGGTGTGGGGGTTAGAGCATATGTGCTAGAAGGAGGGGGGTAGATCTAAAGTTTGACCCCCCACCCCAGCACCTCTCCCCCCAAAGCACATATCCTTTAACCCCCCTTTCCCAATCAAACATCCCATCCGGGCTCCATCAATTCCCCCCGATCTCATCCATTCCCTCTGATCTCATCCCGGCTTCATCCATTCCCCCCAATCCCATCCCGGCTCCATCCATTCTCTACGATCCAATCCCGGCTTCATTCATTACCCCTGATCCCATCCCGGCTCCATCCATTACCCCGAAACCCTATTCTGGCTCCATCCATTCCCCCGATCCCATCTCGGCTCCATCCATTTCCCTCCGATCCCATTTCGGCTCCATCCATTACCCCCAATCCCGGCTTCATTCATTACCCCCGATCCCATCCCAGCTCCATCCATTGCCCCCCGATTCTATCCACCACCCCAATCCCACTCTGGCTCCATCCTTTCTCCCAATCCCATCCCCATTCATTCCCCCGATCCCATCCTGGCTCTATCCACCACCCCAATACCACCCTGGCTCCATCCTTTCTCCCAATCCCATCCATTCCCCCCCCCCTCGATCTATTTCCCCCAATCCCATCCCAGCTCCATCCGTTCCCCCCGATTCCATCCACCACCCCAATCCTACCCTGGCTCCATCCTTTCTCCCAATCCCAGCTCCATCCATCCCCCCGATCCCATCCACCACCCCAATTCCAGCTCCATCAATTCCCCCCATCCCAGCTCCATTCATCCCCGGATCCCATTCTGGCTCCATCCACCACCCCAATCCTTTCTTCCAATCCATCCCAGCTTCATCCATTCCCCCCCGATCCCATCCTGGCTCTGTCCACCACCCCAAGCCCATCCTGGTTCCATTCATCCAGATCCCATTCCGGTGTCTTGTCGAGCTAGTTCTCCTATCGATATGGTTCCCTGCTTGACAGACTAAGCTCATAGAAATCTCCGAACCTGATCAGCTGTACACGGCGCATGCGCGGCATCCAGGCTCATTCCTTAACATCCACGTGGACTTGGAGGATGTTAAATAAAGAGCCAGGAGGCCGAGCGAGCACATGAAGACGACTGGCCACTTACAGCGAATTCCACATCACCCTGGACCTGTTGCTACAGCTGATCAGGTTCAGTGTTTTTTTTTTGTCGGCTCGGATTGCGCCTGCGCAGTCAAGGGGGGAACCACACCGATAGGAGGAACCATATCGGCAGATCACCGGCTCCATCCATTCCTCTTGATCCAATTCTGACTCCATCCACCACCCCAAACCCGGCTCCATCCACTGTGGCAGGCTGGGAGAAAGCTGCGCTGATGGACTAGCCTGCGCAGTGCCCTAGGGGGGTGACACCAACTCTAGTGACGCCACTGATAAAATTGCTACATCCCCCATGAAATAGAACTCCAGCGCCCATAATAAAGCCTATGACATGCGCCAGGCCCAGACTGCCGTGCTCACAGCAGAAGAATGCAGCAATGTGGAGGGCACCTGAACTACACAATGTTGCAGCATGACATCACTTCTATAATCCCCCCCCAGACAAGACCGCAGTGTCTGGCGAAAGGAATGCGGACAGCGGCACTCCCGTTCGCCAATCACAGCCGAGAATAGGTAGCGCTGGGAAGGAAGAGGCGGGGCTCCGTTCCCACGGTCTTCCGAGTTGGTCAGAAAGGCGGGTGACGTCAGCATTAAGGCATGCAGAATTGTAGGGAGTCCGGAAATACAGAGGCAACACCGGGTGTCTGAAGGAAGGGGGTCGTGTATAGTTATCACCGAGAGAACGAGTCTCACCATCCGGGCACCATGAGCGGATTCCGGCAGCAGAATGTGGAGGAATTCTATGAGATGGGAGAGGAGCTTGGAAGGTGAAATGACTCAAGTGTTTAGGATAGAGTATCCTTTCCCTGTCTATGTATCGCTCTAATGGCTCTTGTTGTGTTCATGGATTCCATAGCAAGTTACCATCGTGATTTGATAACTTGCTATTTGGTGTGAGATGTGTGAGGCTCAGTGTATCTATCCAGAGCCAATTATGTCAGTATTAGGTGGTGTTAGAACCTCTGTCAGGTTTAGTGCAGGGTCTGTTCTTCATGGGTTGTCTGCCTATTCACAATGGATGGGTTTCCTAGCACAGTCCTCAAAATGTGTGTGCAATGTCTCTTCTGCAGTAAATATCCACCTACCTGACTGCTCTGCACGCTCCCCGGCATGTAAACTGAGCTGTGCATGCGCGGTTCAGCGCCGACACAATCCCTGTATGCTGGGAAGACTGTCTCCTGTGCATGCACAAGTCATGTCATCCCAAGACCGGTGTTCTATCGATATGTACAGAACAGAAGGGATCAGCTGGAGTGACGTCACCATAGCACATATCGTTGGAGGTTTTTTTTCGACGGGAGATACCATTTCACGGGCACAGTTGAAAGTTAGGCAAAGAGAAGAGGGACACCGTAGATGTCAGATTGTGCCTCGCTGTAAACCTGCGGCGCAACAGCAAGGCACATTATGACATATACAGTGTCCCTCTGCTGTTTGCATAGCATTCAATTCTGGCCGAGAAACGGTATCGCCCGTCGAAAACATGCCCCTATGATACGCGCCATGGTGACGTCGCTCCAGCTGATCGGCAACTCAGCTGGAGTGCCCTTTCGGCACTTATCGGCGGTGGGCACCATATCGACACAACACCGGCACACAGAAGAGGGTAAGTAAAGCTCACTAGTTTCACCTTAACCACTTCAATACTGGGCACTTTTTTTCCCCCCTTCCTGCCCATGCCAATTTTCAGATTTTTTTTGGAGACGGATGCATCTTTCTTTGATCTTTAATCACCACAGGGTTTCTTATTTTTTGCTAAACAAGTTTTTCTTTGTTATTCGTTATAAAATTTTGCAAAGGAGTACATTTTCTTCTTCTCTGGGGGTCACTGATGGAGGGTATTGGGGGCACTGATGGGGTTGCACTGATGATCAGTGTACTGTCAACCTTGCCGGTTATCGGCACTCCTTTCCTCACACAGAGGCAGCGTGTGACAAAAAGCCTGCCAATAACCTGTAAGTCTGTTAAAGCGGGAGTTCACACGAAATTTTTCTTTTTTACATTAGATTGAGGCTCATTTTGTCAAGGGGGAATCGGGTATTTTTTTTAAAAACGAAGCAGTACTTACCGTTTTAGAGAGAGATCTTCTCCGCCGCTTCCGGGTATGATCTTCGGGACTGGGCGTTCCTATTTGATTGACAGGCTTCCGACGGTCGCATACATCGCGTCACGAGTAGCCGAAAGAAGCCGAACGTCGGTGCGGCTCTATACGGCGCCTGCGCACCGACGTTCGGCTACTTTCGGAAAATCGTGACGCGATAGATGCGACCGTCGGAAGCCTGTCAATCAAGTAGGAACGCCCAGTCCCGCAGCTCATACCCGGAAGCGGCGGAGAAGATCGCTCTCTAAAACGGTAAGTACTGCTTTGATTGTAAAAAAAACTACCCGATTCCCCCTTGACAAAACGAGCCTCGATCTAATGTTAAAAATTAACTTTTCGGGTGAACCTCCACTTTAACATGTAACCAGTTGTGATTGGACACAGATGAGCACATGGTAAGGGGCAGCTGTGATTGGCCCTTTTACAGCGATCTGTGGGGCACTCCTGGAGGCGCGGTTCTGGGAGGGCGTCCAACAGTCTCAGACTCCCAGTCTGGCCCACCCACCAAGCAGCATAGGTGGGCCAGGAGTCTGATCGATTCCAAATGCAGCCAACCCCCCCCCCCCCCCCCCCTATTTTTAGGCTCCAAATCCCAGTGCATGATGAGATTTGTAGTCTCAAAGGATATATTGACCTTCCGGAACATGTTACACCTGTTTTTTGGGTGGCACATGTAACGTGTTGCCACTTCTGCAGCTTCTCCCCAATCCATGTCATCCATTCAGAGTTGTGTGCTGTTGAGCGCTCTGGTAGTCCATTGATTCTTCTTGTTAACGTGTATCTGTCTGCTCATATGTGCAGACAGATACACTGACAAGACTTCAAGACTTCTGCATGGCGTGAGAGATCTACTGTTCGTGGGTGCAACACATTCCAGGCTCCTAGTAATAAATATAATACACACTTTTTTTATTGTTTATTTCTATTTTTAAACCTGTAAAAAGATGTGCATTTACATTTAAAAAAAACAAAACTGAACTTCTTTTAGGAAGTGGTGACAATACGAAACAGCCCAGAGATGAGTGATTTGTTTTCGTTCAACCAGTGGGTTAAAAAAAAAAAAAAAAAATGGATTCTTCCATCCACACTTTTTAAGATGGATGAGGGAATCCTCCCCATTAAGCCTTTGTATTGACAGTGGGAAGACTTCCCTGGCTTTTGAATACATTGATCAGTGCTGAATAAGCAGGGAAAACCTGACCGGGTGGTTTACAGAAGTCGATCAACTTCTGTAAAGCCAAAGTGCCCATACATGGATCAAAATCCATGGTGAACTGGCTGAATTTTGATCCATGTATGGCCAGCTTAGCAGAGAGTGATGTCGCTGCTTCAGACCTCGGATAGAGGAAGATTCTATGCAAAGAGATGACGTCACAGTTTTGTTTTTAACTGGTGAGTTTAATACACAGAGGGCAATTTTATTCAACATCACATTAGCAGTTTTGCTTAACTAACTACACAGGGCTATTCCAGAGTTTTTCTTTAATGTCCAACACCAGGAATAGGAAAAATCCTCCCCCTAGCTGTAGGGCTGTCCCTGCACTGCAAGGGTTAACTGCTGATTTGTGTCTAGGGATGGGAAGAGCAGTTTTACTTACCTGATCCTCCGCTCCCCTGTGCTCCAACAATAGACTGTTCCTTAATGTCATTACTTCCAGTGCAGGGCTATGCATCATTCTTGATGATGGCAGGGTTAGAAGGGGTTGGGAGGACCAGGTAAATAATACTGCCTATTCCAATCCTTTAGCTGTAAATGAGCATCCCTACAGCAAGGGAGGGTTTTTACTTTTCTCGGAGTTAAAGGGTCACTAAAGGAAAAAAATTTTTTTGCTGAAATGACTGTTTACAGGGTATAGAGACATAAAAGTTAACTGATTCCTTTTAAAAATGATTAAAAATAGATTAAATTCAATCATATAATGTGCCTCTAGTTTCACTTTTGGTTTTAAAGGTACATACATGAAGTTCCGGGTGAGAGGTGAGTCGGGAAGACTCACAGAACAAAAACAAACAAATCCAGGGCAGTGTTTTGTTTTTAAAATGAATCTGATTGGTTCTGAGGAGTTTTAGACACACAGTAATGACTGCTTAGACCACCGTGAGAAAGCTCCCAGTACCATGGTTATAAGGAAACAGGCAACCAGGAAGTGTGGAGATCACAGCAGAATTACAGCTACTTCAAAGCAAAAACGAACAATGAGGACATGAAACCAGGACTGCAGTAAGGTAAAGGAAGCTATTTAGCTAAAAAAAAAATTCCTTTAGTGACCCTTTAAGCTTTAATGCATTGATGGTGTGAAGCTCTCTGGAGCCATTCCATTATTCCTCTTGGCCACATATGCATCCTAAGCCACTGGTTTGCAGGAATGTGTTTTGGGCAGGTTGGCCATAATCTGTGTGATTCCTGAAAACCATAACTTTCTTTGGGGAGCAACAAATAAACTATAAGTAGAAATGTCATGGTAACACAGACTAAAATGAATCGGAAGTCACCCCAGTAAACCAGTGCAGAGCCTTCTTAAAGTGATACATAAGACAAAAAAAAATATCATTTTACACATTGTGTATTGTCTTGAATGTTCGTATTTTTTCTTAGGTGGCTGGCTGGCCCCAGTCTCTGTTTTGTGGGTGTCTCCTTCAGGTATCTGCTGCTAAAGGAGACACCTGTGTGTGCGCTTTCTCCCTGCCAGGGCAGTGTGCATCCACTAACACAAACAAAATCCAGCAAACCACTTTCGCTCTGCATCCTCCGAACTCCTGACAGACTGCTAAAGGAGCCAATCACTCTCCAGCCTTTACCTTGAGTCCCTCTCTGAGACAGCATTTGGCAGTTCCTGTTTCCTACAGCCACTGTCACACTTAAAATCGGCGATCTGTAAATGAATAAAGCAGCAGATGGACTTGCAGTTCTCAATGGACCATGCATGCAGTAATCGACACACTTGTAGTGCACCGATACTTCCTCCAGCCCAGTAACTGAAAGCCTGTACAGAGGTACAGACTGGGAGCTGGAGGAAGTGTCTGTAGGAGCCTGGCATTGTACCTGCAATCCACAAATCATAAATGTGATGCTTTGCAGGTTCCTGTGGGGGGGGGGGGGGGGGGGAATATTTGCACGTGTTTTTCTCTGCAAAAGTATGTGCATTTATTATTTTTCTTAAAAGTGAACTAGTCTCTAAACCTATTTTCACCTTCTGTAAGGGAATAATTGGCCATGTAACACTTTAGCTGTGTTTGCTAACAAAGGTCAATGGATTGATTTGAGAGGTACAGATCTGTATTAGCTTAACATTAATAAAAGTGTGTGTTTTTTTTTTTTTTTTTTTAAATAAAGAAAATAAAATTGCAATGAGAACTGTAATGTACTGTGCCTGTCGTCCATAAGTGTAAATCACAGGTCACAATTTAGTGAACCTCTGAAGAATACAGCGCTGTATGTGCATTGGAGGCAATTTCATGCCTGGTTGGCCGACATCAAGTTTTCCTGTAGCCTAGCTTCTCCAATGTATCTGTGTGACTTGTTCTATTTTAAGATGGGTAATTTAATCAAAAGACCTAACATATATTACAAAATAGTACTAATTAAATTTTTGTATAGATTTTTTTTTTTTTTTGTATCGGGTAAGAACATAAGAAGCAGAAAATGAGAACATTGTTTTTCATGTGGTGTTTTTTTTTTTTTTTTGTTTTGTTTTTTTCAGTTTCCTGTTCTTTACCTTTTTAGGAGCCAAAATATTAAATGCATTTATCTTTCTTTTCAGTGGCCAATTTGCTATTGTACGGAAGTGCCGGGAACGTGCAACAGGATCAGAATATGCAGCTAAGTTTATTAAGAAGCGTCGTTTGTCCTCCAGCCGGCGAGGTGTGAGTCGGGAGGAGATTGAGAGAGAGGTGGACATCTTAAAGGAAATTCAGCATCCAAACATCATCACGCTACATGATGTGTTTGAGAATCGCACCGATGTGATCTTGATATTGGAATTAGTATCAGGGGGAGAACTCTTTGACTTCTTGGCACAAAAGGAAAGCTTGAGTGAGGAAGAAGCCACCATGTTTTTAAAACAAATCCTTGATGGGGTCCACTACTTGCATCACAAGAGCATTGCCCATTTTGACCTCAAGGTATTTATGTGCAACATTTGCTATGTTGTATGTGTCACTCACAGTTAATCTAGATTTATACACTAAGATGTTTAGTTTATTATTATGCCCCCAAATTGGAAAGAATGCCATTGCATTGATGTGCTTTTTTTCACAGCAGGAGAAAAAAAACACCTTTATTTTTCTTTTCCTTTCCTAACGCATGTTGCAGCGTGTGGTGGATGCTTTGTATTGCATTGCAGCGTGTTGCACTGTGTTTAAATGTAGCATGTTCCGCTATCATCATGCACACACCAACAGCGCATTGGTGTGAACTGTGCCAGTTGGAAACAATGGATTTCTGTTGGTTGCTATGTTGGGCCTTCCTTGAACAAGCAACTCAATGCAGGTGGTGTGGTTGGACCCTTAGTAGGGTCCAACCACTAAGGGTCCAAGGTAAGTTGTAAAAAATTAAATCAACACCAAAAGATTGGGTGTCTAAAGATGATTTCCAGCTTTTCTCTCACTTTAAATGGTTTGTTTGGGCCAAGCTGGACAAACGAATGATTTCCTACACTAACAGGTGTGCCCACTGCTACATACAGTATACAGCTTTGTGTACTAGCTGTGGGACGTAATCACACCTAGAACAAACTTGAAAGGGCTGAGTGGTGCTCAGCCACTCATAGGCAGCTTTGTATTTCCTCTGATTGGAGAGAAGGGCCGGTGACAACACAATGTCCGACCTCAGCCAATCAGAGGAGTCATTGATAATACAAAGCTGCCTATGAATGGCTGAACCCCCACAGCCAGAAAAACACGGCTGTATACTGTATGTAGCTGACGCTACATACAGTTTATACAGCACATCCAGCAGGCACGCCTGTTGGTGTAGGAAAAAGTAAATTTTGGCCAACTTGACTTAAAACAAACCATTTAAAATTACAATAAAGCTGGAGATCCGCTTTAACTTTTTATTTTCTAACCTGCACTACAAAAAAAAAATATGGAACCTAATTGCTGTGCTTTTGGATCTCACTTGCTTATCGCTATCGTCTAATGTCAAAGATTTGGCACCAGACTTTGAAAACGTTGTAGGTTACATTCACAGGAGGGTGGAAAGTTTGCTACATTCTGGCCGATTAACTGCAGTAAGTTTGTGTGCAGGCTGCATCCATGGTTCGTGGGTGGCTCTGCTCGCATGATATCACTGAGATGAGTTGTTACATGTGAACTGTGGAGGCACCAGCCATTTATTTACAGATTTTATATCTGAAAGCAGCCAAGGACAGCTACTTCTGTTCACACAGTGTGTATGCAACTTTTATAACCGCTGTACAAGATTCTACTGATTCTCGTTGGCAGCTCCCCCTCAAAAGTCCTACGTCGCAAAATCCTATTGTCTGTACAAAAGTTCAGCGGACTTTAGTCCAAAGTACAAACACGCATGCTCAGAACCAATGTTAAAATCAACCAACAATAGCAGAAGTTGACCAAAGGGTGGCGGTAAAGAGCAGAAAAACCATGTGATTTGGGGGGGGGGGGGAGGGAATGTAAAAGATATTTGACTTCGATTTGGTGTCTATTAAACCACTCTTAAAACTAGGGCTGCAACTCACGATTATTTTCATAATCGATTAGTTGGCCAATTATTTCGATTAATTGATTAATCGGATAATGGCCAATTTGTTGTTGGGCAGATTACAAAACACAAATTGCTGCAAAAACACATTACATGCTTTTCTGCACCTTCTCCATTGAAGTATATTGAACAAAAAAAAAACAAAATGGCACCGTTTTGCGTTAAGTCCTTGCCCTTTCCAAATATACAGCAGCTGGGAAAAAAATCATGGATGTGAATGTGTCCCATAGGAAAACATGTAAATGAACTGTAGTGTGTTTCTGCAGCAAGCACTAAAAAACAGAGTCGTGAACCCCCGGCCTGAGAAGTTTAGTAACATAATGGGGTTAAAAAAAAAAAATGACTCAGACTGAGTTCCGCCTCCTGGACCCCTACAGCCACAGTGTCATCAGACTGAGTTCCACCTCCTGTAATCCGGCGGCGCTCAACCCTTTTCTTCAGAGGCAGCCCATGCACCCTCAGGATTGGCCCTGCAAAACACTCCAAGGGCAGGCGGCCGGTCCGGCCCTGTATAGCCCAGAGTTCCTGACCAACCCCAGGCCTTGGGACTTGGGGCTAATAATTCTGACTTAATACGAGACCTGGGGCTTTTTTGGGGGCTCACTTGGGGCTAAAGCCCTGGTCAGCCCCGACGTGGGCTGACTGGGGTAGAAAGTGACTCATCAGACTAATAACTTTTTTTACTACTAAGCAGGGTGGATTTGATTTAAATCTCAATTCAAACCATGATTTAAATCGCTAGTAAAAAGGCTTGATTTAAATCATATTTTTTAAAGATCAACTCTCATCTCTGTCCTGCAGTGGCTCCTCGTCTGACCCGCTGTTGAGTCACCAACAGTCCCTTTCACTTTCATGGGATGGTTGGTGATGCCAGGAAAATTATTTGGGATGCAAAGAAAAACCCATAACTTCAGGTGAAATACAGGACTCTCTGAAAACATGTGGTGTGGCTGTTTCAAGATGCACAATAAGGAGGCACTTGAAGAAAGATGGGCTGCATGGCCGAGTCGCCAGAAGAAAGCCATTACTACGCAAATGCCACAAAGTATCCCGCTTACAATACGTAAAACGGCACAGAGACAAGACTCAAACCTTCTGGCATTTGGAGTGACGAGACAAAAATTTAGCTTTTTGGCCACATAAACGCTACTATTGGAGAGGAGTCAACAAGGCCTATGATGAAAGGTACACCAATCCTACTGGGAAACGAAGGTGGATCGCTGATGTTTTGGGGATGTGTGAGCTACAAAGTCACAGGAAATTTGGTCAAAATTGATGGCAAGATGAATGCAGTATGTTATCAAATACTGGAGGAACATTCGCAATCATCAGCCAGGAAGCTGTGCATGGGACGTACTTGGACATTCCAACATGACAATGATCCAGAACACAAGGCCAAGTTGACCTGTCATTGGCTACAGCAGAATAAAGTGAAGGTTCTGGAGTGGCCATCTCAGTCTCCTGACCTCAATAGCATTGAGCGACTCTGGGGAGATCTCAAACCTGCAGTTCATGCAAGACAGCCCAAGAATTTACAGGAACTGGAGGCTTTTTGCCAAATTACTCTGATCAAAAGTTTACATACCCCAGTTCTTAATATCGTGTATTGCCCCCTTTAACATCAATGACGGCTTGAAGTCTTTTGTGGAATTTGTGGATAAGGCTCTTTATCTTCTCAGATGGTAAAGCTGCACATTTCTCTTGGCAAAAAATCTCCAATTCCTGTAAATTCTTGGGCTGTCTTGCATGAACTGCGCATTTTGAGATCAGCCAAACACTAACCATGATTGAAAGAGAAGTTTTTTTGTGTTTTCGTTCATATTCTCTGAAAAATGGCCAAGAAATCATAAATTCTGCCAGAGTATATAATTATGAGCGCGCGTGTGTGTGTGTGTGTGTGTGTGTGTGTGTGTGTGTGTGTGTGTGTGTGTGTGTGTGTGTTACACAATCCTATACGCACCTCGTACATGTTCTACATCTTAAGGCCCATACTCATGATCAGAAAATCATACAAAAAGATACTGCATTTGAAGCAATCGTAAGATAATCTAATCGTTTGTACACAGTTTTCGTTCAAAATTCTCCAAAGGGACAAACGTGACAATTTTTCTCGTGCATTACCAGATCGTACGATTTTTGTTCAGTACAGGTTTACAATACATTACATCACTTCCAAAGTTGTATTCTGTCATACAAGAATTTTTGATCTTTTAGTAATCTCTCAATTTTCAATATGTAGACTAGCATGAAAAAATTGGACAATCATTCGTCTGATAATCTCATCGTCCTTTCCATCTTAATGTGAGCTGTGTGCACACAAAGAAAACTGCTGCCTTGCAGTAAATTTGATCTTTGTAAAGCCCATGGTGTACAATACAACAGTGCTGTGGCTATCTGGCTATGGTAAACCTTAAAGGAGTTGTAAAGGAAAAATGTCTTTTCACCTTAATGCAATAAGGTGAAAAAACATCTGATGTTGCCGGCGCCCCCCCCCCCCCTCCGAGCCCCGTTTATACTTGCCTGACCCCTCGAAAGTCCCGCGCGGTCCCGATATTCTCTTCGCTCAGCCTGGCCGCTGATTGGCTAGCGCTGTTGGATTGAGAGCAGCGCAGCCATTGGCTGGCGCTGCTGTCAATCACATCCAGTGATGCGGCGCGCCGAGGGGCGGGGCCGATTGATACAGTGAGCTGCTATGGCCACTCGCTGTATCACGGGAGCGCGCCTGCAATTAGTGACCACTATCCGAGCTCTCGCATGACTGTGGTGACTAATTGCGGGGAGGACCGAGACAGCCGCCGAGGGACCCCAGAAGACATCGATCGGGGGCACTCTGTGCAAAACGAACTGCACAGTGGAGGTAAGTATGACATGTTTGCACCCAAGCCGAGTCGCAGCTCCCTGTGTCCATTCAGACATGGAGCTCTGGCTGGCCCCACCCCCTCTCTGTCCTGATTGGCTAGCTGACCTTGATTGACAGAAGCAGCCAATGGTGCTGCTGCTGTGTCTCAGCCAATCGGGAGGGAGAATCTCAGACAGCTGAGGCACTCATGGATAGAATCCCCTCAGGTAAGTGTTGGGTGGACTGCTACACACACATGGCTTTTTATCTTAACCACTTCGTTACCGAGCCTGTTTTTCAGATTCAGTGTTTACGAGACTAAAACAGTTTTTTTTTTGCTAGAATATTACTTAAAACCCCCAAACATTATATATATATATATTTTTTTCTAACACCCTAGAGAATAAAATGGCAGTCATTGCAATACTTTTTGTCACACCGTATTTGCGCAGCGGTCTTACAAGCGCACTTTTTTTGGAAAAAAATCACTTTTTTTAAATTAAAAAATAACACAACAATAAATTTGGCCCAATTTTTTTATATATTGTGAAAGATAATGTTACGCCGAGTAAAATGATACCCAACATGTCACGCTTAAAAATTGCGCCCGCTCGTGGCATGGCGTCAAACTTTTACCCTTAAAAATCTTGATAGGCGACGTTTAAAAAATTCTACAGGTTGCATTTTTTGAGTTAGAGTAGGCCTAAGGCTAAAATTATTGCTCTCGCTCTAACGATCGCGGTGATACCTCACTTGTGTGGTTTGAATACCGTTTTCATATGTCGGCGCTACTCGAGTATACGTTCGCTTCTACGCGCGAGCTCGTTGGGACGGGGCGCTTTAAAAAAAAAATGTTTTGCTTTTCGCATTTATTTTTAGTTATTTTACAATTTTTAACACTGAAATAAAAAAAAATAAAAAAATTATCACTTTTATTCCTATTACAAGGAATGTAAACATCCCTTATAATAGAAAAAAGCATGACAGGTCCTCTTAAATATGAAATCTGGGGTCAAAAAGACCTCAGATCTCATATTTGGGCTTAAATGCAAAAAAAATAAAAATTTTGGAAATGTCATTTTTTCAAATGACAAAAAAAAAAAATGTCTCTCTTTAAGAGGCTGGGCGGGACTGACGTTTTGACGTCACTTCCGCCCAGCAGAGCTATGGGGGACGGGCGAAGGAAATTTTTCCTTCAGTCTCGTCCCTGCTCAGCTGCCGGATGGTCGCGATCCCCTCCGCCGCTACCGACGGCTCCGGTAAGCGGCGGAGGGCGCGGGACAGCGGCGGGAGGGGGGGGCCCCTCTCCCGCCACCAATAACGGCGATCTCGCGGCGAATCCGCCGCGGAGACCGCCGTTATCGTGTACAGGACCGTCGGCACTAAAGATGGATACCTCAGTTGTGGCAGCAGCTGCTGCCGTTACTGAGATATCCATCTTTAAAAACAGGACGTCTTTTGACTATGGGCCAGTAACCAAGTGCATAGAATGCATTAAGATAAAAAAAAACTTCTGCCTTTACAACCACTTTAACCCTACTATTAAACTAAGCTATTTTGCAGTTCCTCCACTGCCTTGTCACTAGTTTCACCTACTAGGTTTTGGTGGGGAGTTTACATGCGTTAAAGGTTGACAAGTAGAGCTAAGGATGCCGCTGCCCACTTCACTGTCAGTGCTGTATTTCACAGCTTTCCAGATTGAAGTAGTGGTGTTTTATATGCCAAAACATCAACTGTGTTTCATACATAAGCAAATCTAACAAGCTGTAGGTTAATTTTTTTTTAATTTTTTTATTATTAATGAAAACAAACCTGCTTTCTTACACTGCAGCCTGAAAACATTATGTTGCTGGACCAGAGCTGCCCAAACCCACGAATTAAACTCATAGACTTTGGAATTGCACACAAAATCCAAGCGGGAAATGAATTCAAAAATATATTTGGAACACCGGAATTTGTTGGTAAGTGACGCATACAATTTTTATTCATTGCTACCTGTTTTTCATGTTCCTCCTTTTTTTTTTTTGCTTTTATTTAATTCAAGAATTTTATGGAACACTGGGGGGAAATTGCTAAAACCTGGAGCAGCTGTGCATGTCAACCAATCAGCTTCTAACTTCTGCTTGTTCAGTTAAAGCGGTTGTCCAGTCATCTGTTCAGAAATTCAAAGTCATCAGCTACAAAAACTGTAGCTGTCAACATTTTAATAATGGGATACTCGCCTGCCCGGTTTCTTCACCGGGCTTTGGTCCCTGGCGCAGGCATACTAGCTGTGGGCAGCAGGCTGTGACTGCTTGAAGCTTCACAGCTGGTTGCTCATTGGGCGTGCACAAGCCGCGCTGTTCTATTTGATTGGTCCTGCAGCTTTCTGTGACCTCTCCCAGAATGCTGTGGGAGAAGTGGGGTGGGGGAGAGGGTACCTGTCAAAATCTAACTCCAGGCTAATCACTTTTTGCCACAAGATGTTCTCTGATCAAAAGGTAGCAACATACTGTATATACTCGAGTATAAGCAGAGTTTTTTAGGCTGAAAAACTACCCCCTTGGCTTATACTCTAGTCAGCAGTAAAACGTGTTTAAAAGCATGTCTGCCGCTGTGTAATCCATATGATGCGGTACCTTTCCATTAGTAAAACAGCGTGTGTCTGCCACTGTGTATTCGGCTGTCCTTTGTAAGAAAGCCTTGCCTCCTCCTCGTTCGTCCGTGATAGAGGAACACTGATACGATGCTGGGAAACTGTATCAGTGCTCCGCCTATCAGGCGAAGAGGAGGCGGGGCTTTCTTGCAAAGGATGGCCAAATAGACAGGAATCTGGATTACACAGCGGCAGACGCACGCTGTTTTACTAATGAAAAGGTACGACTGCCAATGGACACGGTGTGAGACTGCAACCGTGGGCACAGTGAGACTGCAAATGGGCACAGTGAGGCTGCAGATGGGCATAGTTTACCCAGTAGCTGCTGCATTTTCGCACCCTAGGCTTATACTCGAGTCAATATGTTTTACCATTTTTTTTTTTTTTGGAGTAAAATTGGGTGCCTCGGCTTATATTTGGGTCGGCTTGTACTCGAGTATATACGGTAATATGAAAAACCTGAAATGTGTGTTATCTTGTTATGATAAAAATATTAGAACCGTATCACTGAGCTGACCAAACAGAATTAGACTCACTAGGTGGTAAAGCCAGGGTCTGATATGTGTAAAGGCTGGCCGAAGGCTAGCCTGTGTTTGTGGGAGGAGTCTGCTGAGTACTTAAAGCCTCCTCCCACGTCGGGTCCGGTGTTGGCGCCATTTCAGGCGTTTGAATCGGCCTGCGGACGTCACTTCCGGTTTCCAGACAGAGCGGCACTTTGGCCGCAGCAAGGTGTTCCTTTCCTGTGCACGATGGGGGACCTCCTGCCCACCCCCCCTTCATCCCGGGGTTTCATCAGCGTCGTGGGGGCCGCCCGCTTCTGCCGGCGCTCATGCCGGGGGGCCGCGGGAAGGCCGTCCATCCTCCACCCACCCTCTCTCTCCAGTGCATCAGCGAGCCGCCCGCCCGCTTCCTCGGTGCTGCCGCTGGAGGGGGAGGAGGTCTTCTGTCCATCCATCCACCCTTCGCTGGGCTCAATCCCGCATGGCCGGGGGGGTGGCGCGGTCCGCTTCTCCCTGCCATCCCCGTGTTCCTTCCAGCATGGGGGGGGCCGCCCGGCGCTCACGAGGGGATGGGGGGGGCCAGTCATCCACCCTCCCACTCCTCCGTGCACAAGCCGGCAGCTCCTGCAGATCTGGTCTTATTTCCAGGCTCACACGGGGGGGGGGTGCACTCCTATGTCTCCGGGCGCACGAGGGGGGGCCGTCCATCCACCTTCCCTCCCCCTCCTCCAGGCACAGGCCGGTGTTTTGCGGGGGCCGCCGCTCCTCCTCCCTTTCAGTTTACAAGCTCACGCTGAGGGAGGGGGGGCCCCTCCCTCTTACCACTCCAGGTACACGCTGTCATGGGGGGGTCACGGTGGCAGTATGGGGGGGGGAGGCTGTCCACCCTTCATTCCTGGGGTCATGCCAGCAGCCTATCACCCATTTCTTCAGGGATAAAGCTGGCAGCATGGGGGCGTTGGGTTGTCCTCCCACAGGTTGCGCTGGCAGTTTTCATACATTGCGGCAAATTGTCGTAGCGTCCTCACTGAGTTCTGTCACGCCACATTTTCAGCCGATGCATTTTTCTTAGCGTTCTGGCCCTGCGTTTCTGTCATAGCGTTCTGTCCCTGCGTTTCTGTCCCTAGGTTTCTGTCATAGCGTTAGTCCCTGCGTTCTGGCCCTGCGTTTCTGTCATAGCGTTAGTCCCTGCGTTTTCTGTCTTAGCGTTTCTGTCTTAGCGATTCTGCCCCAGGGGTTTCTGTCTTAGCGATTCTGCCCCAGGGGTTTCTGTCTTAGCGATTCTGCCCCAGGGGTTTCTGTCTTAGCGATTCTGCCCCAGGGGTTTCTGTCACAGCGTTCTGTTACAGCACTTCTGCCCCAGGGGTTTTTCGTCACAGCTCCTGGTAGGTGCGGGGGGGTGTTTCAGTCCTTGGGTGCGGGGGGGTCTGGTTTTCAATCGCAGCATTCTGTCATAGCGTTGCTGCCCCAGGTTTCTGTCATTGTATTTTCAGTCTCAGCATTCTGTCATAGCGTTGCTGCCCCAGGTTTCTGTCATTGTATTTTCAGTCTCAGCATTCTGTCATAGCGTTGCTGCCCCAGGTTTCTGTCATTGCATTTTCAGTCTCAGCAATCTGTCATAGCGTTTCTGCCCCAAGTTTTCTGTCTGTGCATTTCTGCCTCAATGGTCCAGGCCCAGGATTCTGTCATTGCGTTTCAGTCTCAGCGTTTCTGTCATTACGTTTTCTGCCTCAGCGGTTCAGTCTCAGCGTTTCCGTCATAGCATTTCCATATGCCCAGGATCCTGTCTTTGCATTTCTGCCTCAGCGTTCAGGCGCAGCGTTTCTCCCTTAGCGTTCTCCCCCAGGGTTCTGTCATCGCATTTCCGCCTCAGCATTACAGGCTCAGCAGTTCAGACTCAGCTTTTCTCTCATACCATTTCTGCCCACGTTATCTGTCATAGCGTTTCTGCCCCACGATTTCTGTCATAGCGTTTCTGCTTCACGATTTCTGTCATAGCGTTTATGGCCCGCGATTTCTGTCATAGCGTTTATGGCCCGCGATTTCTGTCATAGCGTTTATGGCCCGCGATTTCTGTCATAGCGTTTATGGCCCGCGATTTCTGTCATAGCGTTTATGGCCCGCGATTTCTGTCATGGCGTTTCTGGCCCGCGATTTCTGTCATGGCGTTTCTGGCCCGCGATTTCTGTCATGGCGTTTTTGGCCCGCGATTTCTGTCATAGCGTTTTTGGCCCGCGATTTCTGTCATAGCGTTTTTGGCCCGCGATTTCTGTCATAGCGTTTCTGTCAGCGTTTCTGGCCCGCGATTTCTGTCATAGCGTTTCTGGCCCGCGATTTCTGTCATAGCGTTTCTGCCCCATGATGTCTGTCAGTGTTTGTCCGTCATAGCGTTGTCTTCTTTGTGGTTACAATGTCTCATTGTACTTGTCCACGTTGCACCTGGGTTGGTTGGCTAGTGCTCACATCTCAGCATCTGTCACGTCTACAGATCCATACGGGCTGAAGTTTCGTTTCTTATGATTGTAGACCACATTCTTCTCGCCCGTATACCATACGTCGTACGATGCACGTTCATTCGTTACACCTGTACGATAACCCACGGTCTGTGGGTACACTAGCCCTGAGTGTTTAGTTCAGGTTACTCAGGCTCACTTAACACAGGGGGGGGGGGCTGTCGTCCATGTTCATTCACGCACAGTGGTCTCAACGTTCTGTTCATATTCTCATACTTGGCATTTCTGGCTCTGCGGCCCAGCGTTCCAGTCTCTGCGTTTCGGGCCCAGCCTTCCAGTCTCTGCGTTTCGGGCCCAGCCTTCCAGTCTCTGCGTTTCGGGCCCAGCCTTCCAGTCTCTGCGTTTCGGGCCCAGCGTTCCAGTCTCTGCGTTTCGGGCCCAGCGTTCCAGTCTCTGCGTTTCGGGCCCAGCCTTCCAGTCTCTGCGTTTCGGGCCCAGCCTTCCAGTCTCTGCGTTTCGGGCCCAGCCTTCCAGTCTCTGCGTTTCGGGCCCAGCCTTCCAGTCTCTGCGTTTCGGGCCCAGCCTTCCAGTCTCTGCGTTTCGGGCCCAGCCTTCCAGTCTCTGCGTTTCGGGCCCAGCGTTCCAGTCTCTGCGTTTCGGGCCCAGCCTTCCAGTCTCTGCGTTTCGGGCCCAGCCTTCCAGTCTCTGCGTTTCGGGCCCAGCCTTCCAGTCTCTGCGTTTCGGGCCCAGCCTTCCAGTCTCTGCGTTTCGGGCCCAGCCTTCCAGTCTCTGCGTTTCGGGCCCAGCGTTCCAGTCTCACGTTTCTGTCATTTCTGCCCCAGTCTCACGTTTCTGTCATTTCTGCCCCAGTCTCACGTTTCTGTCATTTCTGCCCCAGTATGTCGGTCATAGCGTCTGTCATGTCGTGGTTGTCGTTCGTTGGTTATGTCTCATTGTACTTTGTCATGTCGCACCTGGGTTAGTTAGCTAGTATTCGCATATCGGGATCTGTCACGTCTACAGATCCATACGGGCTGAGGTTTCGTTTTAATGATTGTTGACCACAATCTTCTCGCCCGTATACCATACGTCATACGATGCATGTTCATTCTTACACCTATACGACTGCCCACCACGCTCCGTGGGTACACTAGCCCTGAGTGTTCAGTTAATTGCCTGTGTCTGCGCTGCAGGTTACTCGGGCTCATTTACCAATCATACAAGGGTGGGGGGGGGGGGCTGTCTTCGGGTTCATTCACGCGCAGTGGTGTTGACGTTCTGCTCATGTTCTCGTACTTGGGTAGGTGCCGAGGGGGTGGTAGTTGTTGCATGTCTGGTGGTCTGTTGTCTTGTTTGCTAGTTTATGTTCCTAAATCTGTGAGTCTGGCTTGGTTCCCATGTGCCATGATTCTATTGCCTAGTGTATTGGCCTTATCCAGGTAGCTGACACTTAGTCTCCTGCCTGTTGTCCTTTTTGCAACTTACCCTCTCACTTCCCCCTCATCAGCATGGGTAGTGCCCAGTTGAAGAATTTCAATCCGCTTGGCCCTTGCTCTATTTCCCCCATGCATCCTCTTGTCACAAGCAGTTCATTCCTCATGGTGGGGTTGTCTCGAGCATCAGGCGCGATCCATCTTTCATGGGTCATCGAGTTCTGAGCGGTTTCGCAGGTTCTATGGGGGGTTCTTGCTGTCACAAGTCATGGGTCGGTGGGTTTTCCTGTCATTGCGGATTCGTACCGGATATGTATACGGTTGCCTTCCTGGTGCACGCTACTCCACTGGACGGATTGTTCTTTACCCTTCTTCACCTATACATGTGTCTTTTGCCCTCTTCTCAGGCATACCGACCAGCTAGGCCAAGGCACACCTCAGGCCTTGGGTGTTAGGGTTATCACAGTTCATACTCGAAGACTCTGACTACAAGTGTAAAGGCTGGCCGAAGGCTAGCCTGTGTTTGTGGGAGGAGTCTGCTGAGTACTTAAAGCCTCCTCCCACGTCGGGTCCGGTGTTGGCGCCATTTCAGGCTTCCCACCTACCCGTTCCCCCAGCTTCATACATACTATTACTCCTTGTACATTTTCTTATTCTTACATTCTGGGTATGCCCTCTTCTCAGGCATACCGACCAGCTAGGCCAAGGCACACCTCAGGCCTTGGGTGTTAGGGTGATCACAGTTCATACTCGAAGACTCTGACTACAAATATATATATATATATATATATATATATATATATATATATATATATATATATATATATATATATATATATATATATATATATATATATATATATATATATATATATATATATATATATATATATATATAATCTTGCACCTTTTATGATATTATAATAAAAACATATATACCGTATTTATCGGCATATACCGCGCTCCGGCGTATAGCACGCACCCCAAGCTGAGGAGGGAAGTTTAGGGAAAAACTTACATTTTGGATGTCTTGCCCGGCGTCCGTCTGCGGCAGGGTCCGTCGAGGGGTTGCAGCGTCGTGTTTGAATTTGGCGCGCTGTGCAGAGCCGAATTTCCTGCGCGCTCGGCTCCTCCCGCGTGGCTGCGGGCGGAGCTAGGCGTGACCGAGCCTAGCCGAGTGCGCAGTACACTCGGCTCGAAGCGGGGATCGGCGTATATCGCGCACCCACGATTTTCCCCTGATTTTAAGGGGGGGGGGGGGGGGGAAGTGCGTGGTATACGGTATATCATCAATGGCAATTTCCTTGGTATCCCCAGAAATTCTGTAAAAAGTCTTGTGGTTTGATCTAAAAGTGCAGGGCCATAACAGTTCAGGTGTGTACCACAGATCTTCGTGTAGAAGAATAGGCATACTGTGGCTTTCTGGGATGTTTCCTAGTGTACAATGGCCACCCCACCCTTCTGCTCAACACTTTTGAATGAAGAAATTGTTTTTCATTGCTGTGTGTAGAATTTGTTCTAATGTTACAATTTTCTCTTCTCCTTTTTTTTTTTTTTTTTTTTTTTCATAGCTCCTGAAATAGTAAATTATGAACCTCTCGGTCTAGAGGCAGATATGTGGTAAGATACGTTGTTATTTTTTTTTTTAAAGTGTCATTAAACCCAGACTATGAAAATCCTTATTACAAGCTATATAACCTAGTGTCCATACTCGCAAAGCCACTGAAGCATTTGTTTCATGGTCCCCTCAATGAGCTGTAGCTCCCCAGTGCCAGCAGCACTCATGCAACCCCAGACCATGACACTCCCACCACCATGCTTGGCTGTAGGCAAGACACACTTTGTATTCCTCGCCTAGTTGCCACCAAACACGCTTGACACCATCTAAACAAAATAAGTTTATCTTGGTCTCATCAGACCACAGGACATGGTTCCAGTAATCCATGTCCTTAGTCTGCTTGTCTATATAAACTGTTTGCGGGCTTTCTTGTGCATCATCTTTAGAAGAGGCTTCCTTCTGGGATGACAGCCCTGCAGACCAATTTGATGCAGTGTGCGGCGTATGGTCTAAACCCTGACAGGCTGTAACCCACCCCCCCACCCCTTTTACCTCTGCAGCAATTCTGCCAGCAGTCGTACGTCTATTTGCCAAAGACAACCCCTGGGTATGACGCTGAGCACGTGCACTCAACCCCTTTGGTCGACCATGGTGAGGCCTGTTCTGAGTGCAACATGTCCTGGTAAACCGCTGTATGATCTTGGCCACCGTGCTTAAGCTCAGTTTCAGGGTCTTGGCAATCTTCTTATAGCCTAGGCCATCTTTTATGTAGAGAAACTTTTTTTTTTTTTTTTTTCAGATCCTCAGAGTTCTTTGCCCTGAGGTGCCATGTTGAACTTCCAGTTACCAGTATGAGAGAATGAGAGTGATAACACCACGGTTAACACACCTGCTCCCTATTCACACCTGAGGTCCTGTAACACTAATGAGTCACATGACACCGGGAGAGGGAAAATGGCTAATTGGGCCCAATTTGGGCATTTTCACTTAGGGGTGTACTCACTTTTGTTGCCAGCAGTTTAGACATTAATGGCTGTGTGTTATTTTGAGGGGACAACAAATTTTACACTGTTATACAAGCTGTACATTCACTACACAACATTGTAGCATAGTGTAATTTCATCAGTGTTTTCACATGAAAAGATAGAATAAAATATTTAGAGAAATGTGAGAGAGAATTTTTATTTTTTTTGTAAGATGAAATTTTTGACTGTATTCAAAATTGTTATCCTATTGACTTAACATATGTCTTTGTTTCCACAGGAGCATTGGAGTTATAACTTACATCCTGTGAGTATTTTGCTGACCATAGTGATACAAATCCTAATTTCTCTTTTTGCTAGCCCATCATATCTCGGGTTTATTAGTGCTTGTACCCCTTAAAGCTGAACTTCAGACAGATGTAAAAGACACAAGTAAATGCAGCTTTGTGACCATAAAATGTGTATCTTTGAATTGCATTCACTGTAAGTACCCGACTTTGAAATCATATGAACCACTTTCTGTCTGCTGTACAGCAGCGTTTAGACTAGGTGAGGTAGGGGCAGCACTGGGACCCATTCTGGTGAGCGTCATGCAGATTTGCTGACAGGAGCAGAGAGATGAGCTAAGCCATCTTCTGCTGCTCCTTCACTACTCGAGTCTACAGACTGCGGCAGTGAGGTGTCGGCTATGTATTCCCTAATTGTGTCATCCTCCTGGCTGCTCTTTCCAAAAGGACTATGTAAATTTCAGGACTGAATAGATACAAACGGGGGCTGTTTTCTATTTCACTTGGATGCTTACCTGAAGTTCAGATGAATTAAAAGACAACGTTTTATAGTTGCCTACAAGTGTTGTGTGGGGAAAATAACTATTTGTTTCCCTGCATATTTTGTACGTTTTCCCACTGACAAAGACATTTTTATCATGGGTGTATTTTAAATGATAGAGACAGAATATCAATCAAACACATGATGCAAATGGTATAAATTGAGTTGCAGTTCAGTTAGTAAAATAAGTATTTGATCCCCTACCAACCAACAATAATTCTGGCTCCCACAGACTAGCTAGAGTATGTGCTCATGTGGTACACAAGATTATTTTTGTCAATTTAACCACTTCCCTACCGGCCCATAGTGAAATGACGTCCACAAAGAACCTCTGCCGTTCAGAGTGGACGTCATATGACGTCCTGGGTTTGTGGGGTGGATATCTGAATGATGCCTGCAGATAGAGGCATCATTCAGATATCCTTCTCTTGTGCCGGCGATTCTGCACAACGTAAGAACGATCATAGCGGCGGTTCCGCCGCTAGATCATTCTTACAGGCGGCGGGAGGGGATCCCGCCGCCATCCGGTGCTTCTCCGGGCTCTCCCGTGCCATCGGGGGCCCGGAGAACGAATCGTCCGGCGCTCGCAGGAAGCATAGAGATGACTGGTGACCAGATGGTCACCAGTCATCTCTATGACCGTCGGAGGACCCGGGCGCGATGTGATGACGTCACGCCCGGGTCCCCGTAAGTAAACAAAGCCGCGATTGCGGCTGCTAAGCAACAGCAAGCATGAGATCGGTGAATTTTTTTTCACCGATTTCATGCTTTCCAGCCTGGAGGAGAGATGTGAGGTCTTATTGACCCCACATCTCTCCATAAAGAGTACCTGTCACACACATTCCTATTACAAGGGATGTTTACATTCCTTGTAATAGGAATAAAAGTGATAAAAAAAAAAAAAGTGTAAAAAAAGAAATAAATATATAAAAAAAAAAAAGAAATAAAATAAAAAATTTTAACGCCCCTGTCCCCGGTAGCTTGCGCGCAGAAGCGAACGCACACGCAAGTCCCGCCAACATATGTAAACGCCGTTTAAACCACATATGTGAGGTATCGCCGCGTGCGTTAGAGTGCCAGCAACAATTCTAGCACTAGATCTCCTCTGTAAATCTAAACTGGTAACCTGTAAAAAATTTCAAATCGTTGCCTATGGAGATTTTTAAGTACCGAAGTTTGGCGCCATTCCATGAGTGTGCGCAATTTTAAAGCGTGACATGTTAGGTATCTATTTACTCGGTGTAACATCATCTTTCCTATTTTACAAAAAAATTGGGCTAACTTTACTGTTTTTTAATTTTTTTAATTCATGAAACAATTTTTTTCCAAAAAAAAGGCGTTTGAAAAATTATTGCGCAAATACCGTGCAAGATAAAAGGTTTCAATGACCGTCGTTTTATTCCCTAGGGTGTCTGCTAAAAAAACATATATAATGTTTGGGGGTTCTGCGTAATTTTCTAGCAAAAAAATTATGATTTGTACATGTAGGAGAGAAGTGCCGGAATAGGCCTGGTATGGAAGTGTGTATAACTGCCCGGTATGGAAGAGGTTAAGAGAGTGCTCCCAACGACAACTCGTTATGTGTATAGAGGACACCTGTCCACAAAAACTTTTTCATTTAAGCCCACCATTATGGCCAAGACCATAAAGCTGTTAAAGGACATGAGGGGCAAGATTGTAGACCTACACACGGCTGCAATGGGCTACAAGATCATCAGCAAGAAGCTTGGTGAGAAGGAGACAACTGTTGGAGCAATTATTAACAAATGGAAGAAATATAAAATAACAGTTTATCGCCCTTGGTCTGGTACTCCATGCAAGATTTCGTCCTATGGGGTAAAGATGATCATGAGAAAAGTGAGGGATCAGCCCAGAACTACAGTTCGGACCACAGTCAGCAAACAAACCATTGGTAACACTATTAAACACCATGGATTGAAATTCTGAAGCGCCCCCCGCAAGGTCCCCCCCCTCCTCCAGAAGGCACATGTAGAGGCCGTCTGAAGTTTGCCAGTGAACATCTAATTCAGAGACGGATTGGGAGAAAGTGCTTTGGTAAAATGAGACCAAAATTGAGCTCTTTGGCATTAACTCGACCCGCTGTGTTTTGGAGGAAGAAATATGCTGACTATGACTCTAAAAACACCATCCCCACAGTCAAGCACGGAGGTGGAATCCTTATACAGTACTTTGGGGCTGTTTCTCTGCTAAAGGTACAGACTGATTTTTGCCGCATGGAGGGGCCATGTATTGTAAAATCTTGAATGAAAACCTTCCCTCAGCCAGAACACTGAAGAAGGGTCATGGATGGGTCTTCCGGCAACAAAGGAGTGGCTCAAGAAGACGCACATTAAGGTCATGGAGTGGCCCAGCCAGTCTCCAGACCTTAATCCTATAAACATTAATGGAGGGAGCTGAAACTTGGAGTTGCCAAGCGACAGCCAATAAACCTTAAGACCCCTTTCACACTGAGGAGTTTTTCAGGCGGTTTAGTGCTAAAAATGGCGCCTAAATACCGCCTGAAAAACTCCTGCCCTGCAGTCTCAGTGTGGAAGCCTGAGTGCTTTCACACTGAGGCGATGCGCTGGTGGAACCGCTCCAAAAGTCCTACCAGCAGCATCTTTGGATCAGTGAGAGGAGTGGTGTGTTTACCGCTCCTTCCTATTGAAACAATGGGACACCGTGGCTATACCGCTGGCAATGCGCCTCTGCAGAGGTGCATTGCGGGTGATATTAACCCTTTTTCGGCCGATAGTGGGGGTTAAAACCGCACCGCTATCGGCCGAATACCGCCGCAATTCCGACGGTATAGAGCCACTAAAAATAGCGGCGCTATACCGCCACCGCACCTCTCGCCCCAGTGTGAAAGGGGCCTAAGAAATTAGAGTGGACCAAAATCCCTCCGGAGATGTGTAAAAACCTGGTAACCAAGATACATCTTACCTGTGCTTGCCAACAAGGGTTTCTCCACCAAGTACTAATGTTTTGCTTGGAGATTAAATACTTATGTATTACTCACTGAACTGCAACTCCATTTATAACATTTGTATCATGTGTTTTTTTTTTTTTTTTTTTTTCTGGATTTTTGGTTGATATTCTGTCCCTATCATTTAAAATAGACCTTTCATTTCTGGTGGGAAAACTCACAAAATCTGCAGGGGATCAAATAATTATTTTCCCCACTGTATCTCAAGCACCCTGTTGATATGCAGATATTTACTCATAGTGGCTCTTATTTGTGGTTTAAAATGTTTTCCCAAGCCATGCCTTGTCAAAACTCTATGCTACAATGTTCAAATGTCTCCTCTGCATTCTGTTGAAGCTTATAGCGCAATGACTGTGCTCGGTCATCTTCTCCTATAGCCAGAGAAGTCGGGATTTAAAGCTCCCCATCCAGACACCCGACATGGAGGTCTCGGACACCCAGCTGCCTTATTCCCTTCTGTTACATAACCGAGAGCCAAAATGTAAACCAAATCCCAGCTGCTATAGCAGCCATGTGTTTGTTTACATGCCTGTGCTGCCAAAAGGGTTACAGGGCCACGTCGGAAAACATATTTTGAGGGTATGGAGTTAAAATGTGGTGCCACTGAGGTTGTTGCGCTCCTTTTTTTTTTTTTTTTTTTTCTACATCCGGAGTATGGTTGTTATCTATGGGTATAGAAAGTGCTACAAATATTGTGTACTAATTGTTTGGTGAAAAATGAATTCATACAGCTGATACACAGGTATCTAGGGGATTGATGTGGATTACAATTCATATTGCTATAAAGGTCCCCAAGCCAGTTTTAATTTGCCACCGTTTTTTTTTTGTTTTTTTTTAATCTACCAACCATTACCTTGGTTTCCCCTGACACGCTGTCTGGAATATATATTTGACCATTAGTTTTTTCCAGGGAAAGTATTTGCTCTAGCAAAAATCCATTCAATGCGGGCATAATATGACCAGGTGTGTGTGTGTGTGTGTGTGTGTGTGTGTGTGTGTGTATCAGTTCGAGGGGGGAAAAAACCTTGTCTCTTACTGATTAGAATTGGAAAATGCATGAGAGTGAGCTTTATTGCACATTTTGTTTCCTGTTCTTAGTATAAAGGGACAAAGTACTTAATGTGACATTTGATTTATTGAAGTGTTTTTTTTCTATTTCCTCTACCAGCCTGAGTGGAGCATCTCCCTTCTTAGGAGAGACAAAGCAGGAAACGTTGACCAATATCTCTGGTGTTAATTATGATTTTGATGAGGAATATTTTAGCAATACAAGCGAACTTGCAAAAGATTTTATCCGAAGATTACTGGTCAAAGATCCCAAGTGAGTAGTTTAAAAAAAAAAAAGTTTATATTATAATATATATATATATATATTTCTCATTTGCTGACATGATCATTTAGTTCCAGGACAACGTCCATTATTGCCCAAGGTAAAGATGGTAAAATGCACCCCCCAACACTCATCACCCTAACAAAGATTTTTTTGGTTTCATTTATTGGTTTTAGTGCTTTTGTAATATTTTTCGATAAGAGCAAAAGCAAATACCTGTCATTAGGTCAAACACTCAGAACTTTCTTGTGCAATCTTCCCTCTGTTCTCTCAAGGAGTCTAATTGATCCACTAATGGACTACAGAATCAATACTGCCTGTGTTGTAGTGATAAGGACTAGAGATGGGCTTTGGCGTGTTTGGGATCCCGCCAGGAAGCATACATTGCTAATCGCAAGCAGTGAGACCTTTCTCGATCTGTGTAGCTGCAGAATGGGAAATGTCTCACTGCCTGTGATTAGCGGTGTGCAGTGATGGCTTCCTGGCAGGATCGGGCAGTTGGGATCCTGAACATGCCCAAGCCCATTCCTGATGAGGACAGTTCAGATAAAGACGACATGTATGACAATGCTAGACAATGTGTATGCAATGGAGAGAGCTACTGCACATCCTGAATGAGAGCACCACTTGTTGCAAGGACTTTAAGCAGCGTTTTTAGCCAAAACGCTTAAGGCTCCTGCGGATTCACATTAGTCGTCAGCTAAGTCTGCAGATTAAGAGCTCTGACTTCTGATCTGCAGGTTTGTTCCAGAGATGTTTATTGCTGCCATGGCCTAGTGTGCGTCACTTTCTAAAATGGTCTGTCGCAACCATAACCTGTGTCACTTTTTGAGGAGCAAAGAACACAGTACATCTGCACTCCTGCTCCAAGTCATCAGCCTCTGCACTGATTAAGGTTACGAGTACACTACAGAAGTTCCCTCACACTCATGGAGGATGTCGGGCAGACAAATGGGAATAGTGGACAGGCCAACACACAGGGAGCAACACCTTCTTGACAAAAATTCTAGATGGAATTGGGCCGGTCTGTTATTGCATCACTGCAACAAGTCGAATTTTTAGCATAAATGGACATGAAGGTTGCATGTCCATATCCCCCCCCCCCCCCCCCCCCCACCAGCATCAGCAGTTTCTGTGTTTTGCAGTGGTCAAGCAGCAAAGCTCTTCACTTTGGTCTTTCCATTCCCACTCCATTTCCATTCCCATAATCAAGTAATTGTCCTGATTCTGGTGCTGCAGTGCTCTTGGTGAATCCACATTGTTGGATATTTGTGTGACCCTTTTTTTTTTTTTTTAAAGATCACTCCGCCCCAACACAGGTGGCTGTAGTGTGGGGACAAAACGGGAGCTTTAGTGCTTTGGACTCAACCTATGTAGGTTTATTCTCAACCTACATAGGTCTGCGTTTGATTCAACCCACCACTTGGAGTAGTCTTTGACACAACCCAAGCCCAGGTGTTTCTACCCAAGGAATAAGTGTTGACCCTCAAAGCTCATGTCCAGACCCTGCGCTCCAAACAGCTTCCTGTGGTCTGATTTTACATGAGGGTACCAGGCTTTATTGTGACCTTGCACTGCTTTAAAGCTAGAAGATCGACCTGTCAAGTTTTATAATCACACTTTGAAGGCTTACTTTGCATGGTCCAAGACATGGCTATATCACCTTAGACCAGTGGTTCTCCACTCCTGTCCTCAGGACCCACTAACAGGCCAGTTTTGAGAGATGACTAAAATAGATCACAGGTGATATCTCAAATCCTGCTCAGTAATTGCAGTATTCTAGTCTGCATCTCCCCATTATAATACTTTAAAATCTGGCCTGTTAGCGGGTCCCGAGGACAGGGGTTGAGAACCACTATTCTAATGATGATTTGTGTAGGATGTATCTTGTCCTTCCTCTAATTTGGGCTTGAGCAACGTTTGGCCTTGAGTACCCTGACTGGTCCAGTCTCTGCATTGGCCATTCTCTTGGAGACCGCTGACTACTTATTCTCTGGTAAAGAATTTTAAGAGGTTGCTCACATTGCTCCCCTTGTTCATACATATGTCTCGCCTTTTGGGGTCTTAATTTGGTTCTGTTGGCCTTTTAAAGAAGTCTCGATTTTGACCCTATTCTGGATTCTTCCTCACTTGTAAGTATAGTTTTTTTCATTCTGCTATTGCGTATTACTATTATCTTGCTATTACAACAGCAAGACTGGTCTCGGATCTCGCAGCCTTATTCTCTAAGAAACCCTTCCTTTTTCTTCATAAAGAGGTGGTTTTAAGGCCATGAGCCTTATTGCTCCGTAAGGTGGTTTCCTCCTTCCACCTTAATCAGAACATTGTCCTGCTCCAAAGAACACGAGAGATCTCGCTACATTGTTTAGTTGTAGTATTCACTTTTTTCCCCCCCCCCCTCAGCCACTGTGTCCTTCTGAACCTCAGATTCCTTTTATTCTGTTCTGCAGGGTATTGCAAGGGCTGTCCTGCATCTCCCCCCCCCCCCCCCCCCCCCAAACTCTAGGTGAATTAGGCAGGCTGTCGCTAAGGCCTATGCCTTGAAGAATGGGAAATCTCCTTTCCCTGTTGAGGCTAACCTGACTGATTTTAGTCGCTAATCTTCGGCTTTAAGGATGTTCAAGCTTCTCATTGAATTGGGAACATCTTTCCTTTGTTTTGGGCCTATTGGCTTTGTTTGCTGTATTGCCTACCTCCCTGTTGTATCGTTTGGGGGTGTTCCCTGGTCAAGATAAAAAAATGGCCTCTGTTCTGTACTGTACGATAAAGAAAAATAATTTTTGACTTGACTAGTGTGTTTTTTTTTTTTTTTTTTTTTAACTGATTATATGCTAAAAAAAAGTGCATTGCTGGGAGCGGGAGGGATTATCCCGATCGAGATGAAGATGTGGGGCCAGCCTGTATTGTGCCTTTTAAGCACTGGACTCCACTAGAGACACCCACCTATGCACTCCATGCAATTAGACCGCGGCAGAGTGCTTTTACAGGTCTAGAGTTTTGATCCACATGTCTGGGGAAACCTATTCCTGAAAACCCCTTAGGGGGGTATGCCCATCCAGAAGGCATATAACCTGGGGGAGCAACATCACCACCTTTCTACCAATTGGCTTTTAAAATCCCCATGTTTTTATTGGGAATGATTTATTCCAGTTGTTGGTTGCCAAGTGGTAGAAGACATCTGTGGTAAGCCAGGATCTTGCATTCTTATGGGAGCCTAGGTGTGCTAAAGGGGTTAACTTGGTAACAGCAGTGACTGTGTCACTCTTAAACAGTGAAAACTGATGACTGCAACCATTTTGTTTTTATCTATTACCCTGCCTTGGGCCTGGGCACAACACTGAGTTTGCGTACCCAAAATTTAGTTGAGCCTACTGTGCACGTACACAGCATTGGAGATTGCTGTGTACATGCACAGTAGGCTTAACAAAATTTAGTTTAGCGCGCAGAATTGGCTCGCTCGCTCACTCCTCCTCACCACCACCACTTGACACCACTGCCACTATTCTTACTTGATCTTTCTGCTGCTTTAAGTGATGATCACATTTAGTGGCACAGCAGGCAGTACCCTTAGAGTGATTTCCTAACATACATATACATGGTGGATAATAGGTGTAAAGGCAGGAGATTGTTGGTCCTGACCAGCTTCCACTCGGCTAGCAGTTCAGAAGGACTACCACCATCACCCCTAAAGACTTTGACACAGATAATTGCATCACTCCTCGTGGTCCTGATTAATACATTGAGTATCAGTCTGCAGAAAAGGATATAATTTCCATCCTTATTGATGCAGTCCATACATGCCTAGATCTGGAGCTGCCTGTGTCGGATGCTTCTAAGGGAACTAGCCTGGTTCCCTAGAGAGCCATTCACAAGTTAAGATTTTTCCAGTACATTCCCTGTTGCAGCCAGTCCTGTGTAGGATATACATAATTTAACAAATGCAATATATTAACTAAAATTTAACATCAAGATTTAAACCAATGCATATGTGCCAAATCATATAAGTGAAAGAAACATTAGTGTGTGAAGTCAACACTTGGCAAAATATGTGCACTTCACCTCCAGTGTCCATACCTACGTATATGCAAACGGAACTCTCACCAGAATTGTGTGACCTGTTATTGCTAAGCAGGTCATACAAAATGTAAGATGCAATACTCTCAGTACAAGTATTGGCTCACAGGCAGAGATGTAGTGTTTCCTAATGGCCACCAGTGGATTTGACAAATGTTCGTTCATGCTTAAAGGGGTTGTAAAGGTTCGTCTTTTATTTTCTAAATCGGTTCCTTTAAGCTAGTGCATTGTTGGTTCACTTACCTTTTCCTTCGATTTCCCTTCTAAATATTTTTTTTCTTTGTTTGAAATTCTCACTTCCTGTTTCTCCTCAGTAAGCTTTCCACCATCATCCGAGCGGTGGAAAGTCATTTAGAACAGCTTACTGAACACCTTACTGAGGAGGAACAGGAAGTGAGAAATTCAAACAAAGAAAAAAAAACATTTAGAAGGGAAATCAAAGGAAAAGGTAAGTGAACCAACAATGCACTAGCTTAAAGGAACCTATTTAGAAAATAAAAAACAAACCTTTACAACCCCTTTAAGAGACAAACGTTGCCAGATCAATTAGTGCTTCTTGGGCTTTTCAGCATCATTAATCCTGTTTTAGATTAAAAAAAAATCTTCCACCTGGTCTTCTGATCACACTTGGAGTAGTTATGTTGGATGTGCAGGCCTCAGCTAGCCTAGACTTTGGTTGTAAGTCCCTTCAGGTGGTTCCGTGGGTTCTGTTGAGCTGCCTCTGTTAGTCAGTCAGTTTTTTTTTTTTTTTCTTTTGGGCCTGTTAGTCTTTTTTGTTCTGTTTCCTACCCCTCAGTTGGACAGTTTTTGTACATTACATTGGCTCTATAATACTTATGTGTCCTTTGATTAGGAAATACGATTTTTGTCTTTCGCTTGTAAAATCCTGTTCTTGTAAAAGTACCTTACAGGATGTGGGTCCTCCCCTTCTGTTCTCATAATTCACTTCAACTGTTGTTTGCTAACAAAACTGAGGCATGCTGGGAGTGGGAGGGGTTATATAGGCTGTTCTTACAGCTTTGTTTGCCAGTGTCAAATACCTTGAAGATGGCAGAATGATCCATTGGATCCAGAATGCTTTATTCTGTGTCTTGTAATAAACACCAAGAAAAGAGTACAGCAGGGCTCGACAAAATCCGGGCGCCCGGTCGCAATTGCGAGAAGAAATAGTGACCTGGCGCCCGGGGAAGCTTAGGCCTGTAGAAGGCCGCAAAGCCGCGGCCTCAATTACCGGCCGGCGCTGGCCTGCTGTGATCGCGCGGCAGGGGAGGTGGGGGCGCACAAAGACATGTGTCTCCGTGCGCCCCCACCTCCCCCGCTACGATATCCGGCCCGCGCCGGATGGTGATTGAGGCCGCGGCCTTCTGCAGGCCTAAGCTTCCTTCTGTGATCTTGTGGTGCGCCATCTTGTGGTGGCTGTTGGCATTACAAGTAAAACAGCAATCCAGCAATTCGAATGTGTTTTTCATTGTGTTTTCACTGCCATCTCCTTCCCTCTAATTGGAGCCCCCAAACATTATTATATATTTTTTTTATTCTAACACCCTAGAGAATAAAATGGTGATTGTTGCAATACTTTCTGTCACACCGTATTTGTGCAGCGGCCTTGCAAGCACACTTTTTTAAATTAAAAAACAAGACACCTGTAAAGTCAGCCCAATTTTTTAATATTGTGAAAGATGATGTTACGCCGAGTAAATTGATACCCAACATGTCGCACTTCAAAATTGCGTCCGCTCGTGCAATGGCGACAAACTTTTACCCTTTAAAATCTCCATAGGCGACGTTTAAAAAATGCTACAGGTTGCATGTTTTGAGTTACAGAGAAGGTCTAGGGCTAGAATTATTGCTCTCGCTCTATCGATTGCGGCGATACCTCACATGTGTGGTTTAAATACCGTTTACATATGCAGGCTACTCACAAATGCGTTTGCTTCTGTGCGTGAGCGGGCACGTTTTCTGGCTCCTAACTTTTTTAGCTGGCTCCTAGATTCCAAGCAAATTTGTCAAACCCTGGGCTACAGCATGCTACCAGTCAAGGTTTCTCAGCCAGGGTACCATGGAACCATAGGGTTCCTCCAGGCGTTGCTAGGAGTTCCATGAGCAATGTCTGCTTGTCCAATTGGTGCCCACTGACACCATTGATCTTTTTAGCTATCTGTAAGCGAGTACCTTTTTTTTTAGCAGGGACCAGAAAGCAACAAACAATAGCAGAAGTTAACCAAAGGGTGGCGGTAAAGAGCAGAAAATGGCAAAAAAAACACGTGATGTTAGGAAAGTTTTAGAAAAGTTTGCAGAAAAGTCTGACTGTGTGTATGCTATGGGTGTGGCCGGACAAATCAATTAGGAAAAAAATCCAAGGAAAAGTTTGTTGGATGTCTGACTGTGTGTATGAGCCTTTAGGCAGCTACAAATGTTTTGAGACTACCTCACCCACATATCTGCAAGCTCAAGGACAGAGCCTTTTAATACAACAAATGACTGGTAACCACAGAATTGAAAAACAAAGCCACTGTATAGAAGGGCTTTGTCCCTTGCCTTTTTTAAGTGATAAATTATAATTTTGCTTGAATTTATCTTTAGATTTTACTTCTTTGGGACAAAATCAATTTTTATAATGGTTTACTAAAGTATCAAATAGAAACCTCTCAAGCACATGACTGAATGTTTTGAAGTAAATACAGATTAAATTCAGTTTAGTTAATTACCCATATGATTATTGTTTCAGGAAACGGATGACAATTGATGAGAGCTTAGAACATTCATGGATTAAGGTGAGCATGAACTGAAGGTTTATAGTCTGAAGAGTTTTTATTTTTATAATGCCTTTAATTCTGTGTGTGGGGTGTTTTTTGTTTTTGTGTTTTTTTTAATTGAAAGCAAAATGTGTCTAAAAGTAGCTACCACAAGATGCCTCCTTCTTCTTTCTTTTTTTTTATTTTTTTTTTTTTTACCTTTTTGTTATCTAGAAGTCCCTTCTCTGCGCGCATCTTCGAGACTAGTTTCCTTATTTTACAAGCAGCTGACTTCAATACTTAACCCTGACAACTGCCATTCCCTTGCCCTGTGGGTGTGCCAATATTAAAAGGCACTCCATAAATTCTTTATAGAAATTCACTGCTAACACGAGCCAGAAGGTAGCTGTATTTTAAGGAGAGGGGGGAAAAAAAACAGCGAAATCCATGTTTGTGAATTTGACTTTGCATCCATTACATCAAAAAAAAAAAAAAAAAAAAAAAAAAAAACATACCATAAATACATTTTTAATTCAGAAAATTCATACAATAAAATCTTTAGTATATAAGCAAAAGTAATTTTTTGGTCATTTTTAAAATGTAATACAACAAAGGCTATCATCAAACAAAAAATGTCTACAAAAAAAAAGTCTGGACTGTGAGGAATTATTACCTTAACCACTTAAGCCCCGGAAGATTTTCCCTCTTAATGATCAGGCCAATTTTGGACCATTGACATTTATACAGCGATCAGTGCTAAAAATAGCCACTGATTACTGTATAAATGTCATTGGCAGTGAAGGAGTTAACACTTGGGGTGATCAAGGGGTTAAATGTTTTACCTAGGGAGTGTTTCTAACTGTGGGGGGATGGGACTGCCTGAGGGAGGAGACTGATCAGTTGTCCCTACTGCTTAGGAACAACGATCGGTCTCCTCACCCCTGACATAACGGAGATCTGTCTATTTACATTGATGGACCTCCTTTCTGTCTCTCTCAGGAGCAATTGTGGGTGCCTGGCAGACATCGCGACCTCCGGGCAGGCGCATCGGCTTCATCATCCTGCCTCGGGGGCGCATGCGTGCCCCCTAGTGCTACAGTTACGACTACTTGCCCAGGGGAGCCATCCTGCGGCAGTATAATGATGGTGGCTAGTCTGCAGTTATTAAGAAAAATAATAAACCAGTGTACCAAGCTATAAAGTAACAATGCAAAATTATAAATTTAGTTTTTACAAATGTATGTATAGTGCTCTTTACATTATTTTATTGCCCCAACAATTTTGAAACAACATGCATGAAAGACCATGGTACACCCATTAATAGCAAAAAATGGCCTCTGTCTCCCCTATATAGCTGGGAGAGTTTGTAACCCACATAGATAACTTATCTTCCAAGTGGAGACATATCGATCCTGTTTAATAAAGTTCATCCCCAAAAATGGTTTATTAATCAGTGTCTATATAGAGCCTTGGTTAGAGACACACCTTTTTACTGCTGACATAACTTGCGTCTGCCTCCATGCATTGGTATCGCATGTTATTGCACAATGTGTGTGTGTGTGTGTGTGTGTGTGTGTGTGTGTGTGTAAGACTGCATAGGGAGTCCAAACCTACTCCAAGGATGCAGTCATTCAGTCTTCCACTGAAATTTAACAGACATCCACTCATTCCCATGTATGGTTGGTAAAACAGATTGGTGGTAACATATAAGAGCACAGCAGCTAAATTCTTTTTTGAAGAACCTGCCACATAGTTCTCATGCCATTTGCTTGTTTCAATAATTAGAGCAGATCAGAATTACTACAACATATGAAAAGTATGTAAACCATCACATAATTTTCATCTGTTATAAAGGCGAGTCTAAATTAAGGAAATTGTAGACAGAACAGACGTAGCCAACCCAGGAAGCGTGCCAAACCATGTCCAGAAGAATGTTAGCTGTATACTATAAAGGATGTCATACTGATACGTTGCATAGATTGCATCCTATTGCCCAAATGTAATATAAATAGTGTGGATAATTTCAGATCGCAAGAGGCTAGAAAGAGTCAGTAAATATGCAAGTAAAAAATGTGTGTGTGATTTAAAAAGTAATCTCCAGTATGATCCACGAGTCCTCCCCAAGTGAATTTTAGCATGGGGACGCATTTTTAGCATGGCCCCAAACGCCAGTTTTGTTGGCCCCACTTGGTGGTGTCAGATGTACTCCTAACTGAAACAAGCAGATGACAGGAACATTATTTGGCAGGTATTGCAAACCTGGATCTGGAAATCTGCTTTACAGTACCACACCCTGGAATGTATGTATATTTCTGTTAAACTTTAGTGGAATACAGCACTGAAGGATTGCATCCTTGAAGTAGGTTTGGCAATATGAATATCTATTTAGCCTTACAGAAATGGGTACTGAAGGTTTTGAAGTGTGTTGCCTTCCTCTGGATCAACAGTTGTGAAAATGGAGGTTTTTCTATTTTTTTTTTTTTTTTTTTTTTTTTTTTCAACTTGCTGTATCCATTTTACGAATTCCCTCTGTGTATGTCCTTCAACATTGAAGTCCTATGATGTAATATTTCCTCATCATATATTGCTTTATTGAATGATCATATGTGCATCATAAGTATTTGCTTAGTTGCTAACCTTTTGGTGCTCATTAACCAGCAAGCAGAGTCCTGATGGTGAATCTCTAGCTCCACAGTTGGTCAATATGAATTTACATTAGTAGAATTGTAGATTGTACTAATAAGAAACTAAAATGAGTATTGCTCTCTTCCTCATCAGGCAATAAGACGCAGGAACGTGCGCCATGAAGATAGTGGAAAACGCCCTGAGCGCCGGAGATTGAAGACGACAAGACTGAAGGAGTACACAATTAAATCCCACTCAAGCATGCCTCCTAATAACACTTATGTGAACTTTGAAAGATTCAGTCATGTGCTGGAGGAATTGGGTGCAGCTGAGGATGCATTGCGAGAGCTGCAGAAAAGCCAGAATACCTCCCGTGAGGATCTTTGTGCCCTACATTCCATTTATGAGGAAAAAGAAAGCTGGTATCGGGAAGAGCAGGAAGGTGTAACACGGCAACTGATGGGACTAAGGCAGGAGATGCAGCGTGGTGAAGGGCAACGTTCTCAGGTTCAAGAAGATATAAGGAGTGCAATGCTTGTTGTGAATGGCTTGAAGAGAAGAATGGGACGTCTAGAAAATAGATATGAAGCACTGGCTGCCCAGGTCAGTGCAGAGATGAGCTTTGTCGAAGATCTTCTTAAAACAATGGAGAGGCCAGAAGATGAAGGTCTTAGGGGTGTGTGCTAGGCTTGCCTGTAGGGACACGGCTGCCCCTTCTCATTTAGATAAGGCTAACTAGAATCGGCTTTGGAAACGCTATATTTTGTTCACCCACACAGACTGTTATCATATCTGCTACATTTTACCTGTATAAGGATGTTGTATGATTCCATAGAGAAGTGAAAGTTATGAGCAAGTAAGTGTTTGAACTAAGATTTGGGAGAAAAGAAAGTGACATAAAAGTTGAGGTATTTTGCAGGTACTGTGCAGCAAGGACTAAATTGGGGTTGCTGGCTTAGTAAGGAATGGGCTTCTAAACTTTTTTTTTTTTTTTTTTTTTTTACTTGTACTTCAGTAGATTTGAGTCTTACTATTTTTTTTTTTATTTTATTTAGGTAGAGTGGCTTAAAGAAGGTTAGAACCTGTGTCGGGTTTGCTGTTTCCATAAAATAGATTTCTAGATGGACATGAGGGGGTGATCAACCTGAGAACACAGACCGCAATACATTACTTACAGAAGTTCTAAACTTTCCTCCCCTCTAAAGCAACATATGTTTTTATTGCTGCTTGTTCCCTTTTGGGAGGATTTCCCCTTACTTCCTGTTTTAGTAACTTTGAAAGTAAGGAGATTTTCTCTCCCTTTGTGTTTTGACAACTGTCAAACTGGAACTGAGCAGAAATCTCCCACAGGACCCATGATAAAAACAGCAATAAAAAGTTTACAAATCTTTTACCTTTCAGGTTTCTTTTTAACAGCACAGGAGTTTGGCTTTTAGGTAAGAGTTCATGCGCTATTTTATATTCATTCTGAAAAATGCTTTGTTTTCCATTCTTTTAAGGATTCTGTTTTCATTCATCTTGGAGGACCAGTCATCACGTTTTTCCCTGTTGTGTATATTTATTAAAAAAAAAATAATATTAATTTTATATATATATCTGTAATGTTTTTTTTGTCACTTTTTGAGTTAAAACACTTGATAAAAATAAAGTGAGATTAGAGACTGGTTGTTGGCTAATAATATTGTATCAAAAATTGTTGACGGACGCCACCTATAATAAAATTGTGCAAAAATAATTATTATAAAATATGTGACAGTTGCCCCTATAAGTGTGTTTGTTTGTTTTTTTGTTTTTTTATTACCACTTCAGACTCCACCAAAACAAGAGACTTGCTCATGGTTTATTTGCTTCACTCGTCTCTGCACTGGTTTCGCATCATTTGTGGTTTTCTTTTGTGCTTTCATTTTGTTTTATTTTATCAAAATTGGAAACCAAATGGCCTTTATAGGTCCAATAAAGGCCAGCTAAAGACATATATCCATACATACAACATTTTAGAAAACCTCCAACAAACCCCCCCTCCTTCCCTTATGACTCACGATCTTCTCATTTTGGCAGTTTTACCTTGCTTCCCATTTATCCTCTTATCCCGTTACTCTCAGATTTTCCGCATAGCTCCATGTTTTCTTGAAATCTTTCCAGTTTTTCCATTTGTCTTTGAAACCTATTTTTTCCTCTTCAACACTATACTTCAACTCCTCCATCCTATATGTTTCCTCCACCGAGTCTATCTATTCCCATATTTGTGGGCTTTCCACCTCCTGCCATTTTTTTGGGGGATCAGCCTTTTGGCCCCATTTAATAAATGAGGGGTCAATGACTTTTTATAACCTTTTATTGCCTCTTCTCCATGAAATAGAACTGCCCATGGGTCTTTTTCCATCTCCCTCCTAGTGATATCTTTTATCAGGCCTAACCTTTTCACCTTCAGCAGTAATTTTATAAAGTTTTGAAATGGCACCTTTTTGCTCTTTCTGCTGTACAGAGCTGTTCCATCGGTGTAAGCTCTTCCCCTGTCCTTAAAGGCTGGGGTAAGTTCTGTACAAAGTGGCTAAGCTGGCGATACCGCCACCCATCCATTATTATTAATTCTTCTTTAGATTTTAACTCCTGAAGTGAAATGATTCTCCTTTTTTTCTTTTTTTTTTCCTTAATTGTACTTTATCTTTTATAATCCAATTCCCTAATTCCCTCCCACAATTTTTTTCCAGGTACAAAATATTCATTTTCATTTAGATCTATAAGTTATAGTCCCTATATCCATTTGTTTGGGCAGCCTATCCCATATTCTTAATGCGTTCAGTGTTAAAACGTGAGTATTAACATTTAGTGTTCTATACTGCGGGGGGTTCCATATTAAACTTCCCAGTTGTGTCTTGGATTTTCGATTTTTACCCATCTTTTTTCTTGTTTATCTTTGGCCCACTCCACTACTTGAGACAGTACTGATATAGACCTGTATCCGGAACAGAGCGTACCATCTTTCCCCTCCTTCGTAATTACCGTTATAGTAGCTGCTAGGGCTTCCCTGCTCATTTCATATTCGAATCCCAGCCCATTCATGTATTGACACAGTCTAGGGATCAGAATATTACAAACATTTTTGAATAAGAAAGCTGTAAACCCGTCGGGGCCTGGGCTTTTCTCTGCTGCTGAATTTTTTAACGCTCTACTTATTTTTTTCTTCCGTTATTGGCTTGTCCATAGTTATAATGTTTCGGTGGAGGTCTCTTCTTTCCGACCATTTGGTTTGCGAAGTAGTTTCCTCAGGGTACAAGATAGAAATTCTCTCTTGTCCGCCAAACAGATTTTTCCCCTCCAACCTCCGGCTTCCTCCGGGTCGCCTGAAGGATCTGTCAGGGGCTGTCCAGGATCTGCTGGTCAGAGGAGTGATTGTGCCGGTTCCCGCACAGGAAAGTTTTCAGGGGTTTTACCCCAATCTGTTTGTAATCCCCAAGAGGACGGGGTCCGTCCAGTCCTGGACCCCAGGGCCCTCAATTGCTTTGTCAAAGTACACAAGTTCAGGATGGATTCTATGCGCTCAGTAATAGCGCTCCATCAGGGGGTTTTCCTAGCGTGCTTGGCCATCAAGGACGCGTACCTGCACATCCCCATATGTGCAAAACCCCAGAGATTCTGCGTTTTGCGATCGGAGAGGACCACTTTCAAATTGTGGCTTTCCCGTTCGGACTGGCCTCGGCACTGCAGGTTTTTACCAAGGTGCTCGCCCCGATTCTGGCCCTGTTGCGGCAGCGCTATCGTGGGATACCTGGACGACCTTCTTCTGAGAGCTTCCTCAAGCTCAGAGTTAGAAGAGAATGTGTCTATCACCTGTCAGACCCTCCGAAAATTTGGTTGGCTGCTGAATATCCAGAAGTCAGTACTGGTACCGTCTCAGCGGCTGGAGTATCTAGGGTTGGTCCTGGATTCTTCGGAGGCAAAAGTTTTCCTCCCAGCAGAGAAGTTGCAGACTCTGCACTCTGTGGTGCAGCGGTTGGTGACCCAGAAATGGGCGTCGCTTCGCGTTTACATGAGAGTACTGGGACTGATGGTGGCCTCTTTTGAGGCAGTGCCGTATGCCCAATTCCACACTCGAGTTACATTGTCTCTGGATTACCAGATTTGGGTGAGTCGACTGACCAAGTCCTCCCTAGTGTGGTGGCTGACGTCTCCGGTGCTCCGGACCGGGAAATCGTTTCTGCCGTGTCACTGGACAGTGATCACAACGGATGCCAGCCTCTCCGGCTGGGGGGGTGTCTGGGGTGCCCAGTCAGCCCAGGGGCATTGGACTCAGGAGTCCCATCTTCCGATCAATGTACTGGAGCTCCGAGCGATCAAGTGTGTCTCTCCAAGTGGTCTCTGGGCCTACAAGGCCGACCGGTCAGAATCCAGTCCGACAACGCTACAGCCGTGGCATGCGTCAATCAGGGGGGCACACGAAGCTCGGCTGCAGCAACGGAAGTCGCGCACATCCTCCGGTGGGCCGGACGCTACGTTCCAGCTCGGTCGGCGGTGTACATTCCGGGGGTGTTGAATTGGCAAGCCGAATATCTAAGTCGCCAAAAGCTGGACCAAGGAGAATGGTCGCTACACCCGGAAGTGTTTCAGGCTTTGTGCCAGAAATGGGGCACTCCAGACGTGGACCTACTAGCGTCCCGTCTCAAACGGAAGGTGTCATGATTTGTGACCAGATCGAGGGATCCGTGGGCGGACGCGTCAGACGCGCTGGTAACGCCTTGGGGTCTACTGCCTAATATATATACGCCTTCCCTCCCCTGCAGCGTCTTTCTCGCCTGCTACGCAGGGTGGAAGCCGAGGGGATACCGGCAATCCTAATCGCCCCGGATTGGCCGCGCCATCCCTGGTACGCGGACCTGGTGCGTCTGGTGGCAGACGTTCTCTGGCGTCCACCCCTGAGAGAAGACCTTCTGTCACAAGGTCCTATCTTTCACCCTGCTTTACATGTGCTGGCTTTGACGGCATGGCTGTTGAGAGCCAGGTGTTGAAGGACCGAGACCTGTCGGGCCCGGTGATTTCTGCCATGCTACGGGCACGGAAGTCCACTTCACGAAAGATTTACCATCGTACATGGAAGGCCTATATCTCTATGTGTAAAGAGATGAAGTGGCACCCCCGTACAAACGTGGCGTCCCGAATTTTGCTGTTTTTACAGCGTGCAGTGGATCAGGCTCTAGCCTGGAGTACGGTGAAGAGTTAGATCTCTGCTCTAGCTGTCTACTTTCAGCGACCCTTGGCGTCGCACTCCCTGGTGAGTACGTTTGTGCAGGGGGTCCAGCATGTGGCCCCTCCTGTGCATCCTCCGCTACCTCCATGGGACTTGAATTTAGTTCTTTTGGCGCTTCAAGAAGCTTCGTTTGAGGACATTCGGAAGATCCTCTTGTTGACTCTGTCTCAGAAGGTTTTTTTTTCTGGTGGCAATTACTTCGGTCAGACGAGTATCTGAACTGGCGGCCTTGTCTTGCGAGGCTCCCTACTTAGTAATCCATAAGGATAAGGTGGTGCTGCCTCCGCAACCATCATTCCTTCCAAAAGTTGTTTCGGCCTTTCACATTTAATGAGGACATTGTTCTTCCATCCTTATGCCCTCAGCTGAAAAACTGAGGGAGACCACTTTACATTCCTGGGACGTGGTTCGAAACCTACGGGTGTACTTGTCTGCTACGGCTCAGTTTCGGAGGTCGGACTCACTGTTCGTTTTGGTGACTAGTCCTAAAAAGGTCTGGCGGTCTCGTCGGCCACCATTTTGAGATGGATCAGACAAGTCGTGCTCCAGTCCTATGCCCTAAAGGGGCGGGCGCCTCCCTTTCAGGTTTCGGCGCATTCGACCAGGGCGATTGGTGCCTCTTGGGCTTTCCGTCATCAAGCGTCTGTCTTACAGATTGTAAGGCAGCGACCTGGTCGTTAATCCACACCTTCTCAAAATTGTATAAGGTGGAGTTGAGTGCATCTTCGGATGCCTCCTTTGGCCGCAAGGTTTTACAGGCGGCAGTTTAAGGTTGAAGTTCCTCCGTTGAGGAACTCTGGTTTGTTTGGGGTGAAGCCTGGTTTGCTGTGTTTTTCCCACCCCTCGCGATTTTTTTATTTTTTGCGCTATAAACAAAGAGCGTAAATTTTGAAAAAAAACACTTTTTTACTTTTTGCTATAATATCCCATTTTTTTTTAAAACAATTTTTTTTTTTATCTCAGTTTAGGCCGATACGTTTTCTTCTACATATTATTGGTAAAAAGAAAAAATCGCAATAACCGTATAGTGACTGGTTTGCGCAAAAGTTATATTGCCTACAAAATAGGGGACATAATTATAATTTTTTTTTTTTTTGTGTTTGTTGTTTTTTTTTTTTTTTTTCTAGGAATGGTGGCGATCTGCGTATAAATTTTTTTTTTTGGGACTGCAGCTTTATAGCGGACACTTTTGACACATTTTTTGGACCATTCACATTTATACAGTGAACAGTGCTATAAATATGCATTGATTACTGTATAAATGTGACTGGCAGGGAATGGGTTAACCACTAGGGGGCGGGGAAGGGGTTAAATGTGTAGCCTAGTGAGTGTTCTAACTGTAGGGGGGGGGGTGACTGATCTGTCATATGACGTCCTGTCAGAACAATAAGGTATTCCGCCCGCCGTCATTTGACGGTGTGCGGTTGTAAGGAGGTTAATTTCTGCCTTTATTGCGTTTTCTAGTCTCATTAGCATCTCATTCATTTCCCCTTTCGTTGGGATTTGTGTGTCTGTTCTTTGCTCATCCAGTCTACTGATCTCTTGTTCACTTTCCATTGTTATGTCAGCATTTGAGTGGTCTGATCCTCCTTCTTTAACCCCACTATTTTTTTCAATTTTCTTAATTCCTGGACTCCCCTCCTGAGTCATGTATTGCTTAATCGTACTAGTTGCTGTGCTGTTCTTAGGGGTCTTTGGGGCAGTGCCCCTCGTAGCCCCTTTCATGTTGTTTTTAAGGCTCTTCTTCGCTTCCCCAGTTTGGAGAATTTAGGGGCGCCTTGCAGTATTATTTACTCCCCAGCTCTTTTAAACCTAATGGTTTAGCCTCTGAGTATATGGTTTCTGTATCCCAGTTTGAGTTGTCCCACATACACTTTAAGCCCTTAAATTCTAGGTGGCAGAGTTATCGTTTACCAGCATTAAGGTTATTTTAGACACACTCACTGGGCAATAAATCACCCCCCTGCTGGAGTGCCCCTATGTCACCTTCCGACCGATAGTTGAGGTGGGTGTTTATCTCACCTCATCCAAAATAAATCCCCCCTACGTATATTAAGCCTACATATGCTGCCTACTGTGGACTGTTATCGCAAACAGTAGACTATAAGTTAACTATAGAGTCTTGTACTTGTAGACATAAAGTCACTTAGCCCTCCAGCAATCAAAAGTTCATCAGTTCTCACTTCTATTCCTTATAGGCCATCAATCTCGGACAGTAATACTCATGAGAATTCATTTAATACAATGCATTTGCGGCAGCCATGATTTTACACAATATCCTCGCTCAGGGGTATATCCACTCCATGCCTTTAGCCCATCCGTTACAGATGCAGAGTATCCTATATCAGGGTTTGCTCAGAAGATTCATTTATCACAATGCATTTGCAGCATCTAGGATTTTACACAGCGTCCTTACACACGGGCATATGCATTCCTTTAACCCTTCAATCATGGATGCAGATTGTCTTACATTAGAGCCCTCTTTTTTAAGTCCAGTAACCCCCGGGTACACCTTACCCAAAAAAACTTCCGTTCGTCTATGCTGACAGCAGTCCCTTTTCGATGGGCAGACTTTTAAATAGACATTTAGGTTTTACCTGGTCCAGCCGGCATTCCACCAGGGGGAAGGAGAGGGTGCGGGGCACAGAAGGGGGGGGTGGGAGATCCAGGCCGGGGATGGCTCTCTGGCGCGCCTCCGATTGATGTTACCTCGGCGTCCTAGGTGCTGTTCCGACTGCTGGGGGGGGAAACGCGGCTATGGCTTGCGTGCGGATGCTTCGTTGGTGGCATCGCAGCCTCTCACACTGCGTTCCGGACACTATTCTCCGCGGAGCTTCTTGTACCTCGGACGGCGGCACGGTCAGGCCCCTCCCTCACTACACGTGCATCACGTCCTCACCATCTCCAGCTCCTGCGCCCCTATAAGTGTTAAACACACTTAACCCATCTTCCTACATATTGTGTAATCTCTGTGTCTCACAAAACCAAGTTTTTACAATATGTGTATTTCTTGTCTCCAAAAAACATGAAATGCTCTCACATTACATTAAATATCGTGATTTTTTTCATCAAAGTAAATATTTGTGAGAAAGAAAAGTGAGAGATATGTATGTATGTATTTTAGGGATGTACTGATACTAGTATAAGTATCGAGCATTTCCCTGAGTACTTGTACTCTGGGAAATGCTCCGATGCTTCACCCGATACCTGGGCAGTCGGTGTGGCAGGTGAGTTGCAAGCACTGGTCTGCCCCCTTTTCAGCTGCTTTAGTTAGTTATACAGCGGTGATCAGTGCTTGTAACTCCCCCCAAAGCCACACCGATCACCGCTGACTGTCCCTGTATCCCCCTCCGTGCTGCTCAAGGGGGAGAAATGCCTGACCGTCTGTTCATACAATGTATGAACAGCGATCAGTCATTTCCCCTAGTGAGGCCACCCCCCCCTACAGTTAGAACACACCCAGGGAACACACTTAACCCCTTCCCTGCCAGTGGCATTTTCATAGTAATCCAATGCATTTTTATAGCACTGATCGCTATAAAAATGCCAATGGTCCCAAAAATTGGTCAAAAGTGTCCGAAGTGTCCGCCCAAAAAAAATATTAATAAAAATGCCATAAAACTACCCCCTATTTTGTAAACGCTATAACTTTTGCGCAAACCAATCAATAAACGTTTATTGCGATTTTTTTTTTTTTTTTTTTTTTTTTTTTTTTTTTACGAAAAATATGTAGAAGAATACGTATCGGCCTAAACTGAGGATTTTTCTTTTTTTATATATATATATATTTTTGGGGGATATTTAATATGGTAAAAAAATATAATTTTTTTTCAAAATTGTTGCTCTATTTTTGTTTATAGCGCAAAAACTAAAAACCGCAGAGGTAATCAAATACCACCAAAAGAAAGCTCTATTTGTGGGGAAAAAAGGACGCCAATTTTGTTTGGGAGCCACGTCGCACGACCGCGCAATTCTCAGTTAAAGCGACGCAGTGCCGAATCGCAAAAAGTGCTCTGGTCTTTGACCAGCAATATGGTCCGGGGGTTTAGTGGTTAAAAGGTGAAACTAATATATAAGATAGACTCATTACATGCAAAGCAAGATGGTTCAAGCCGTGATATATATATATATATATATATATATATATATATATAATTTAAAAAATTTGAATATTCATGTATTTCACTAATGTAACTTAAAAGGTGAAACTAACATGAGATGACTCATTACGTGCAAAGCAAGATAGTTCAAGCCGCGCTTTGTCATAATTGTGGTGATTATGGCTAACGGCTCATGAAAACCACAATCTCAGAAAATTTGAATATTGTGAAAAGATGCAATATTCTAGACTCAAAGGGCCAGATTCACGTAGAATTGTGGTGGCGTAACGTATCATAGATACGTTACACTGCCGCAAGTTTTCATCGCAAGTGCCTGATTCACAAAGCACTTGCGATGAAAACTACGCCCGCGGCCTCCGGCGCAAGGCGGGCCAATTCAAATGGGCGTGTGCCATTTAAATTTGGCGCGCTCCCGCGCCAGAACCAACTGCGCATGCTCTGTTTCCTAACTCCCGCCGTGCTTTGCGCGCCGTGACGTCATTTTTTCGAACAGCGACGCGCGTAGCGTACTTCCGTATTCCCGGACGTGTTACGCAAACGACGTTAAATTTTGTCGCGGGAACGACGGCCATACTTTAGACAGCAATTTGATTGCTGACTAAAGTTAGGGCACCTAAAACGACGACTAACTTTGCGGCGGGAAACTAGACTAGCGGCGACACAGCGAACGCGAAAATCCGTCGGGGAAACGCCGTAACTCCTAATTTGCATACCCGACGCTGGTTTACGACGCAAACTCCCCCCAGCGGCGGCCGCTGTACTGCATCCTAAGATCCGACAGTGTAAAACTATTACACCTGTCGGATCTTAGGGATATCCATGCGTAACTGATTCTATGAATCAGTCGCATAGATAGAAACAGGGATACTACGGCGTATCAGGAGATACGCCGTCGTATCCCTTTTGTGAATCTGGCCCAAAGTGTCCCACTCTAATCAGCTAATTAAGCCATAACACCTGCAAAGGGTTCCTGAGCCTTTAAATCATGGGTCCTCAAACTATGGCCCTCCAGGTGTTCAGGAACTACAATTCCCATCATGCTCAGTCATGTCTGTGAATGTCAGAGGTTTACAATGCCTCATGGGATTTGTAGTTCCGCGACAGCTGGAGGGCCGTAGTTTGAGGATCCCTGCTTTAAATGGTCGGACAGTCTGGTTCAGTAGGAATCCCAATCATGGGAAAGACTGCTGACCTGACAGTTGTGCAGAAAACCATCATTGACACCCTCCATAATGAGGGAAAGCCTCAAAAGGTAATTGCAAAATAAGTTGGATGTTCCCAAAGTGCTGAATCAAAGCACATTAATCACTTAAGGACCCGCGCACGACTATATACGTCCTATTTTTGAAGAGGGGTAGCTCGGTAACGGCAGCAGCTGCTGCCACAACCGAGATATCCATCTCTTCACTCGCCGGTCCTTTAAACGATAATGGTGGTCTGCATGGTGGATTCGCCGCAAGATCAGGGTTGGCGGCAGGAGAGGGGCCCTCCTCCCGCTGCTTTCCCACGCCCTCCACCGCTTACCGGAGGCAGCGGCGGAGGCGATTGAGTCCTGTCTCCTGCTTGGCTGGGATACGAGTGAGGGCAAGATGGCCCCCACCCGTCTCCATAGCATAGCAGGGCGGAAGCAACGTCAAAACGTCACTTCCACCCATACTTCTTAAAGGCACATTTCTCTTCCGTTCATGGATGGACACAGCAGCCTTTGGCCTTAAGGTTATATCCGCTTCCTTCCAGGAGAGTTAGGCAGAAATACAGCACTTAAAGTGTTAACAACTTCTCTTCAGTGCAGCTCCTCCCAGGGGGCATGGTTCCCCGGGTATAACCCACACCCTGCTCTAGCAGCCTCAGTTTTTCTCTGCCTAACGTCAGGAGAGGACAGGACCTCTAGCAGTGGTCATCAAAACTGTCCTGCAGGGCCCACTAACAGGCCAGGTTTGCAAGATAACTGAAATACATCACAGCTGATATCATTTGCTCCTCAGTGATTGCAGTATTCTAGACTGCATCTCCCCAAGGTAATACATAAAACCTGGCCTGTTAGTGGGCCCTGCAGGACAGGTTTGATGACCACTGCTCTAGAGTCCTGTACTCTGGAGATTTTTTTGCGATTTTTTTTTTTTTTCGCTTTTATTGTTTTGTTCCTGCATTTTTGGATCCTGAGATTCTTCTTTCAACTGCCGACTTGGGTGACAGGCTGGGTCTTGACTCTTGTAGTCCCCCCATGTTCGGCCATCGAGCGTGTGCCGGCTCTCAGCTCAGCTTTGGGTCGTCCACGACAGGCCCCATTGCTCCAGGGGCGGCCTGGGGAACTTCATGTTCCAGGGAACACATATGACCGGTCTCTATGGCTTTGTCACAGTGTGTCTGGCTGACAGCCATGCCGTTAGTGGACGTTGGTTCTGTCTGGGATACCTCCAGCCGGTGGTCGAAGGACGGGTAAGTAGTGGCCCCTTGCTCACGTAAGGTGGTATGGCTGGAATTTTCCCCTGGGAGGTCGACTGAGGGTTCACCCTGCTTTCCTCTCTCCCTTATTTCCTCTCCCTCCTTCCCCATTTGGGTAGCGGCTGTGAGGGGGGGCCTTCTGGGTTCTCTTTATTACCACGGGATCAGTGTGTATAGCGGGGGCTGTGTGTGTTTTACATACAGGTTTGTGTGTGCTGCACTGGGTGCTGTGTGACTATGGGTATTTTAAACTGCGCAACTACCGCCATTTTTCCGTGGTCGCAGTTTATATGGCTCGCGGCCATTTTCCTTTAGTCCTATGGTGTTTTTTCCTCATACGGTGGCCATCTTAGATTTCTATTGGCCTCGTGCAATTGTTTTAGCGCTGCAAAAAGGCCGCAAATCTCCCTGCGGTGACAGACGCAGCGCAGCCGGTTTTAGTGCACACCTCAGCTCTTTCTCAGCTCACGCTGCACCGGGGGGGGTGGTGAGTTCCCTGGGGGCCTCTACCTCTGTTGTAGCAGCCGGGAGATGACCGGTGGGTGGTTCTGCCTTGCAGTTCAGGGTGACACAGCGGTGGGGCATTATGGAGCCTGAACCAGGTACTTCTGCCCCAGCAATGCCTGAGTTAACCTTTGGTGCCCCTCCCCCTGCCACGTCTGTTGAGGCTATGTCGGCTGTCCTGGAGGCGTTTCTCGCCAGGTTTGAATCGGCTAGTGGCCAGAAGGGGGGTAAAAGCGCCCCCTCCCTGAGCCTGTTTCTGGGGATGTCTCTGACACGGAATCGGGCCCTGCTATTGCTTCTGCCTCTGGTTCTGTAATGTCAGATGATGCAGGCTTAACCCACGCGGACAGTGACGATGGCTCTGCTTCAGGGTCATTTGCTGATAAGGAATTTGTTGGAGCTCTTATTTCTGCGGTGTGTGATACTCAGAAACTTGAGGATGTGGCGGAGGCATCTGATGTGCCAGTCCCTGTTGGGTTCCGCAAACCGCCACGTACCGCAAAAGTGTTTCCTTGTGTTCCTTATTTGGACAAATTGTTGTACAAGGAATGGGATACACCGCAAAAAGTTTTTGCCGTTCCAAAAAACTTTGCAACCCGTTATCCCTTTGAGGAGGACTTTTTGAAAAAGTGTGTCTCTCCTCCGTCTGTGGACCCTCCCGTGTCCAGATTGAGCAAGGCCACCACGTTGCCTGTGGAAGGGGCTCCTGCATTTAAGGACCCTGCTGATAGGAGAGTGGAGGCTGTGGCCCGCTCCCTCTTCACTGTAGTGGGTTCGGCTGTGAGGCCGGTTTTGGCCGGGACTCTGGTGTCACAGACTATGACCGAAAGGGCGAAGCTTCTGCTGCAGGAGCTGGAAGAACAGGATGCTTCCGACACCTGTAAGGACCTGGCTGAACAATTGGTTAAGGGTCTGAAGTTCGTCTGTGAGTCGGTCCTGGATATGCTCCCCTTGCTTTCCAGGGCTTCCGCCTATGCGGTGGTATTGCGCCGCCTTGTGTGGCTAAAATGCTGGTCTGCGGACCAGTCCTCAAAAAAGGCCTTGGTGGATTTGCCCTTTAAGGGTGAGCGGCTTTTAGGGGCATTCCAGGATGACATCATTAAGGATGACACAGGTGGTAAGAGCAAGTTGCTCCCACAGTCTAGGAAGGGCAAGGAGCCTCGCTGTAAGCAAGGGCCCTCCTTTCCTGCTTCCCAAGCGTTTTTTTCGTGCGCCCTCCACTGTGCAGCTCGTTTTGCACAGAGTGGTCTCGATCCACGTCTTCTGGAGTCCCTCTGCGGCTGTCTCGATGACTCCCCTCTTCTGATAACCCCCTCTGGGAAGCGCTCTCCCAAGGGGGGGGGTTACCTTATGGGTGTGCTCCCGAGTCCTGTATTTGGCGTCCATAGCTGCCGACTGCAGGACTCAGCCCCAACCCCCCGTCCCTTGTGTCATTGGAGTTAATTGACAAAAACGCAAGCCAATGGCTGCGCTGCTATCAATCTATCCAATGAAGAGCCAAGAAGACTGGACTGAGATCAAGCACGTTCTCGACGCGGGACTTTCGAGGGCTCAGGTAAGTAAACCAGGGGGCTGGGGGGGCCTGTAATAGTCAGGTGTTTTTTCACCTTGATGCATAGGATGCATTAAGGTGAAAAAACATGAACCTTTACAACCCCTTGTAATGTGTACATCTTTGTCAGCTTTAATATTACCCTGTCCATTTCAATGCTAATAAAAATTATTTTAGATAAAAAAAAACGTGCAGGCTACCCCCTTGCCACGAGGATACCAACCCACAGATTCTGTGAGCTGTGCTGGTATCAGAAGTTCTGTAGTGCTCCTAAAGTTCCCTGGCAGTTGCCTATTTATTTTAAGGTCCTAAAGAATATGGGCAGACCCAGGCACTAAAATGCAGGCAGAAAAGTGTGCTTGTACATGCATTTTTTTTTATTTTTTTTTTATCTGTTCTTCTGTAACCCACGTGCCCCAAATTCTGAGCCAGCAACTTAAATATTTACTGGTAGTGTTGGCACTAGCCCTGCCATCTTTGTCCTGTTAGCTGGTCGATGCTGAGAGATCCGGAGGCTCTAAAAATGCTAGGTATCTGGTTGTACTTGTAATTCACAGAACAGATAAACAACCTCGCAAATCAGAATTCCTGCTCTTATATACTTAAGGCCTGTGAATCTAACTATTTGATGAGCATACCAGCTGGGCAGCTATTATGTTTATAAGGAGAGATCAGCGATGGCAGATTCTAAATTTCTTTTAGCACAGGTTTCCTTTGTTATTAGCCAAACATGCTCTGCCTTGCTGCAATGATGCCAGTGCTTGGTTTTAAACAAGGAAAATGTATTGGTAGCAATTTAAAAGTTATCTTTTCCAGTGCTGTAGTTCCATTTTATTTCCTGTCACATTACTTTTTCTTTTTTTTTATTAACAATTTGCTGACTTATGACCTCATATGGTTATTCAATGCCTGCATGTTTAGACCCGTACAGGCCCGTGGCTTTGTGTAAACTGTTTTCTCTTTCTTAATAAGGAGATTTCTAAGTGCCTGGCCTTAAAAGGAACAGTACGAGACTGCGGATTTCACACTCATGTGTAGATTTTTTTTCTGTCTCGCACCGATGTATCAAATCTTGCATGTATTTGTGTGAAGAAGCACGTTGTTGCAAAGAGAAAAGTAAAGCTGTAGGAAATAAGGATCGTCTTTTGAATGTTTGTCTCTATTACATTGTGAACATTTGCACTGCCTAATTGTAGATTTGAAGCCAGGCAGCCATAAGACTGTAACCTTTTCACCGCTTGATATGTGCATCATTTTTTTTTACTCGGTGTGGTTTCCTAGTTTTGCATCACTAGAATGCACATTCGAGTCCAAGATTCTAAACTGTGTATAGATTAAAATCTGGGAACCTTGTAATTTTAAAAAAAAAATGCTGAGTTGAAAGAACACACATAAAAGCAAACGTGTTCTAAAAATTAATCCAGACCTGCCTCTGTGACAATTAACAAGGCCATTCTTTGTACCAATTGGCTTAAACAATATTCAATGGGTCGGAATAATCAATTGAATTGTTAACCACTTCCCAATGGCATCATGCACTTTGAGTGGGGATATCTGCATAATGCCTACAGCTACAGGCATCATCTATATATATATATATATTCTTTTTTTTTGGGCGATTCTGTGCACTGTAAGAACAACTATCTTGGTAGAAGCAGGGCTTTGCTTTCTCATGTCAGAGACTCCAACAAGGAAAACGGAGAAAATCATAATAGTGACATTACCAAATGAGACTAACAGTACCTTATATTAACATTGAAGATATACAGCTATGAGGCAACAAGCACAAGAGTGCATAAGCACCTTTTACATACCAGAAACAGCACTGCAATCTTCCAGATAAATTAGACATTTTGCAGGTTACTGCTTGGACACAATTAAAGGGGTTGTAAAGGTACAATCTTAGTGCAGTCCTCTTTCACTTACCTCATGCTTCGATTTTGCTTTAAAATGTCCTTATTTCTTCTGAGAAATCCTCAATTCCTGTTCTTCTGTCTGTAACTCCACACAGTAACGTGAGGCTTTCTCCCTGGTGTGGAGTGTCGTGCTCGCCCCCTCCCTTGGACTACAGGAGAGTCAGGACACCCACTAACACACAGCTGCTTTCTCTATCTGCAAATGGAGAGAGCGCCCTGACTCTCCTGTAGTGCAAGGGAGGGGACGAGCACGACACTCCACACCAGGCAGAATGCCTTGCATTACTGTGTGGAGTTATAGATAGAAGAACAGGAAGTGAGGATTTCTCAGAAGAAAAAAGGACATTTAAAAGCAAAAATGGAAGGATGAGGTAAGTGAAGGAGGACTGCACTAAGGTAAAGGTAAGCTATTTAGGGAAAAAAAAAATTATACCTTTACAACCCCTTTAACTGTTCTATATAATATACCAATAGGTAGATTCAGTAAGAGTTAGGCCGACTTATCAGTAGATAAGCCGACCTAACTCAGAATCTACGCCGACCTATTTTTAAGCGTATGCTCAAACAGAGATACGCTTAAACATATCTAAGATACGACGGTTTGCGCCATCCTATCTTAGGTTGCAATATTTTGGATGGCCGCTAGGTGGCGCTTCCATTGCGGCCGGCGTAGAATATGTAAATGAGTTTATACGCCGATTCACGAACGTACGCCCGGCCGCCGCAGTCAATTTACGCAGTTTCCGTAGCGCATTACAGGCCTAACGTTATTCCATCTAGTAGGTGGAATAACAATGTTAAAGTATGGCCGCCGTTCCCGCCGCGAGATTCGAATTTTTAACGTCGTTTGCGTAAGTCGTCCGCGAATCGGGATTTACGTTGTTTACGTCCACGTCGAAATCAATAGGCCTGTGTGGCGTACGTAACCGCAATGCACACTGGGAAATGTAGTCGCCCGGCGCATGCGCAGTGAAAAAAAAACGTCAAAAATGTGAGGTCAAGCCTCATTACCATCAAACACGCCCCCCTCCAAGTCATTTGAATTCGCCGCCCTTACGCCCGCCCGCTTTAGGCTACGCCGCCGGATATTAGCAGGCAAGTATATTGAGAATCATTACTAGCCTAGCTAATTTACGGCGGCGTAGCCTAAACTTTGCACTATTGTACCTGAATCTACCTACAAATCTTTACTTTTTGAGTTCAGGTGCAAAAATTAGACAAATAATTTCCACAAGGCTGTTGGCACTTTTAAATTACCATACTTAATCATACTTTACAAACTTTTTCATCTTTTATTTCACACATAATTTAAAAAAACATATAAAACACTAAATGGGACTCAAGAAGGTTCGATGTTTAGAAATTCATATTTCATAAAAGTTGTTCATTTTCAAATTTCCAACCCTCATCCCCCATTCAGCTCAAGAAGTGGTTCACAAATATTTTCATGAAGTTTTACTATCCTCAAAGGTATTCCTTTCTCTATTCAAAAGTGATAACTGCCATGGGGGAGAAGAACCCCCACATGCCGTCAGGAAGGGGGGGGGGGGCGGGATTTGGGAAGTTTTCAACCATGTTACATGTTACACTTTAAATATGGGTGTAACATTGTCTACAAGGAGTTAGCCTTTAACACCTTTAAGCTTATAGTAATGGCCAGAGGTACCATGTTTATATTAAAAATATTTCTCATTTTAAAGTAAAACTGTTTCTTTATGGCATTTAGAATATTCCTACTGGATAATATTTAAATCATGTTTGGAAATTACGACAGCATATAATTTCAATAAGAAGAATTGAGAGATACAGGATATGAATCTGGCTTCAATAATAATCACATACATTAAATTTTTTATTGAAAATATTAGAATGACAATTTTGTTTAGGTTACGCAACATGTCAAATTTTTAGACGCATTTCCTTTTTTCCCCGGTTGCATGAAGTCTGTTATCGATCATCCCATTGGATCGTCTATGTACTTAGACTCAGGCAGAGCTGTATTCCCAGTCATCCTCAGAAGACATCATATGCTAAGGAAATAAAGTGAAAGTACTGAGTATGTTAATTGACAAGCAAAAATCATTGCTTATATGTTAAAAACTTGTAAGAAAGAAAATTTAAAAATGTTGCGTGCGTATAATATATGTAGAAATATATACACACATACAGTATATTAATAGTCTATATATTTTAAAAGTTTTTTATAGAGTAGAGAACTGTTGAAACACTTGTAAGGTTTATATTGTTTTTGCTGTCTTTATTACTAGGACAAAAAGTGAAAGGAAATCCAAAATGTTATAGTCATCACTGTAACAAAAATTTGGTGGGCATTCTGATTATGTGACCGCTGTGATTGGCTGTCGCAATGGTCAAATGATCAGAAAGCCCCCAATCGCAAGTAGGCATCAGGAGCTTTCTGGTACCGATCGGCGGAACTTCCCTTTTGAGGTGAAGTTCCACTTTAGATAAACCTTTGTATATTGGCCCTATAGTGGTGTGTATTACACAGGGCTAGTGGTAGACAATTTTTTTTTTTTTCAAATAACAATTTTTTATTTATATAAGGTAGTTCACAATTTGTAGTAAAATACAGACAGTACAAAACACAAATAACGGGATCAATACGGACATGTAGCCAGGGGTATAAGTGCAAGTCCCGCCTGCAGTAACCGCAGGACAGGAGGAACCATTAGCCAATGGTGCTAGACTATTTTGCTCCCTAAGCAAGACCAGCTACTTGCTCCGCCCCCAAAAAAATAATTACAGGTACATTTGTTTGTGCTGAAGGGCCACCCCGCCGAAGTATATGTGCGTGGGGCAGGTTGGAAGCAGATATAAACAGAAGCAGCAGTCTTTTAATATAATAATTATATATCTCATAGGTGTGTGGGTGTTCACTCCCAAAGCTCAAACACTCTTGTATGCAGGAGAGGAAGAGTGTAAGACAGCGGCCAGTATGTACAGGAGACGAGTGTGGAGGGTATGAACGTGTGTAGGAGAGGAGTGTGGAGGGTATGACAGTGGGCAGTATGTACAGGAGAAGGTTGTGGGGAATATGACAGTGGGCAGTATGTACAGAAGAGGAGTGTGGAGGGTATGACAGTGGGCACTATGTACAGGAGAGGAGTGTGAAGGGTATGACAGTGGGCAGTATGTACAGGAGAGGAGTGTGGAGGTATGACCATGTGGGGAATGTCTGTGGGTGGAGGTGATTCACTTGGGGAAGGATGACTTTCAGTGGTGGTGTCTGTGGAGTTACTAGGGAGGGATGTTTGGGAGGTGGGGGATGAAAGTGACTAAGGAATAACGTCTGTCAATTGGGGGGAGGGGGGGGAGTAGGAAGATGCTGAGTGTGACAGCTGTCAGCAGAAGGTACAAGAAAAAATGTGATACTGCGCTAAACCAACTAAAAAACAAATGTAAATATATAAGCTGCAACAAAAATTGTGATATACACACAATATAAAATCAAAAAACAAAACAGATAAGTTGCGCTAACCAAAAGTGAATGAGGAATATCAATTTGATTGATATAATTAATTAGTGTCCATATACAAAAAATCGTGATTGATACAGTATATAATAAAAAGTTTATAAGTGAATAAATAGTTGAATGAAGTTGTGCCCGTGACTGAACACACAAAAAATCCTCCACCGGTGCAGTAAATGGATAAATGTCTATGAGCTTACCAGAAGGGCAAGCAAACAGGGCTTGCAGCTGAACTCCCCAGCTAGGGTCTTTACTGGAAGTACGGATGGTATTCCTCCAATGTAGGTGGATAGATCCGGGATCCGAGGAGCATGAAAATAAATGTGTAGGCAACAAATGGTGATGTACCGTAGATAACACGAATATAAGCACACCAAGGGAAAGCCTCCACCAAAAAGAATCACCGAATAAGGGGGACTCTTACCAGATAAATGTAAATAAGGAGCTTGTGGCCAAACCCAGCCAGGGCCTTTAGGGGTTAACTTCAGAAAGCATCAACCAAAAGCAAACGGCTCCCTCATACAGTATAGCCGAGTAAGTCACCATAAAAAAGAGGAATTCCACATAGTGATGTACCGTAGGGAAACAATTTAATATGGTAGATAACACTTACATAAAAACAGGTAAAATAATATAAATTTTGAGCCGGCCGGCTACTACGAACGCCCGTCCTCTGGACCTAGACGCAGCACGTCAAAGCGTCTCCTCCTCCCGACGTACGTTTCGTCGGGAGCACACCCGACAATTCCTACATTGATAAAACCCTGTAAAGGAATCCAAAAATGTCATCCTCGAAGGAGGTGGTTCTATGACATTAGGGGCCAGTCTGTGTCTCAAGGCTGAAACACCTCTGAAAATAACTTGTGGTGCAGAGGGTAAAACAGGACCAAGTATAGGATCATTTTGTAAAATGTGCCAGTGTTTTCTGACTAATTTCTTGACACTATGATGTTGAGTTGAAAAAGTAGTCAGAAATGGAACCAAGGATAAGTTCTTTTCTTTGGGGGGTTTTGTGATAAGAAGAGTTTCTCTATCAATAGTCTTTACCTCATCCAAAGTGGCCATAAGAGGGCCTAATGAGTATCCCTTTTCTAAAAACCTTTCAGTCAGGAGTTCACTCTGTTGAAGGAACTCCTGCTGATTAGTACAGTTCCGTCTGATTCTCAGATATTGACTCTTGGGTACAGACTGTAGCCAGGACTTGTGATGACAACTGTCGACTGGGATGTATGAGTTACGGTCCGTTTTTTTGAAATGAGTGGATGTAACAAATTTGTCACCCATGATAGAAATCTTCAAATCTAAATGCTGCCTCGATGCTGTAATGATCATTCTGTGGCGTCTATGCAGTATCTGCCTTGTTATGCGTTGCGGCTTCCGCGATTGGCTGTTTCCTGTCGCGTGTTAGCCGGGACTGTATCCATATCGAGGCTTGGTTCTTGTATTGTGTATATAAGCGCGACACGTCATTGCGTCGCCCGTTCCCCAGACGACGTCACATACTGACGAAACGTACGTCGGGAGGAGGAGACGCTTTGACGTGCTGCGTCTAGGTCCAGAGGACGGGCGTTCGTAGTAGCCGGCCGGCTCAAAATTTATATGCTGTTTTTACCTGTTTTTATGTAAGTGTTATCTACCATATTAAATTGTTTCCCTACGGTACATCACTATGTGGAATTCCTCTTTTTTATGGTGACTTACTCGGCTATACTGTATGAGGGAGCCGTTTGCTTTTGGTTGATGCTTTCTGAAGTTAACCCCTAAAGGCCCTGGCTGAGTTTGGCTACAAGCTCCTTATTTACATTTATCTGGTAAGAGTCCCCCTTATTCGGTGATTCTTTTTGGTGGAGGCTTTCCCTTGGTGTGCTTATATTCGTGTTATCTACGGTACATCACCATTTGTTGCCTACACATTTATTTTCATGCTCCTCGGATCCCGGATCTATCCACCTACATTGGAGGAATACCATCCGGACTTCCAGTAAAGACCCTAGCTGGGGAGTTCAGCTGCAAGCCCTGTTTGCTTGCCCTTCTGGTAAGCTCATAGACATTTATCCATTTACTGCACCGGTGGAGGATTTTTTGTGTGTTCAGTCACGGGCACAACTTCATTCAACTATTTATTCACTTATAAACTTTTTATTATATACTGTATCAATCACGATTTTTTGTATATGGACACTAATTAATTATATCAATCAAATTGATATTCCTCATTCACTTTTGGTTAGCACAACTTATCTGTTTTGTTGTCAGCAGAAGGTATGGAGAGGCATGGGGTATGTATGTATGTATGTATGTATATATGTATGCTGGGGGTGGAAATTGGTTAATGAATGATATAGGTCATCTGTGGGTTGGGAAATGGTTGGTCATTGATATAAGTTGGGGGGGGGGGGGGGGTAACATGGGAAATTTCAGGGAAGTAATGTTCTGGGTAATGATGAGTGTGGAATGGGCGGTGTGTGTCAGTGTTTAGGTCTCTTCCACATTTGCGGTAATGCTTACCACCTCCGAAAAGCAATCTGTGGTGGATTGCTTTTCAGAGGGTGGTATAGCAGCAGCTGACAGGCATTCAGGAGCTGCTACCGCTACCTCCTTGTGAGTGTTTTTACTTTCTGTTTAAATTGCTGAATAGCAGTTTGACATTGTGAGACCGCACTACAACTGTGAACCAAGCATTTGCGACTGGATGGGTAGGATTTGGGTGTATAAGCAGGGAGCTGTAATGAAAAATCACAGGTCAGCCCCACTGTTTCGTTTATGTAGGAGACCCCTTAGCCCCTTAGAGGTGTGTGTGTGTGTGTGGGGGGGGGGGGGGTGCAGTATAACATTTTTGGGCAGATATCTGTTAGCTGGAGGAAGAGGTGGTCTCACTGGCCCCTCCAGCACTGCCGTGAGATATACAGAGGCAATACTTGAAGCTGGCTGCAGTAGCACAAAGCAGCCCCTTTGCCTACAGACTGTCCAGCTCTTCGCACATTCATCCCCTCTCCTAAACATTGTGCAAGATCACTCCACCTGCCCCCTCTCGCAATAGCAATCCTTCTGCAGCAATCATGGGACTTTACAGTTCACTTAGCGAGGTATGGAGGGGTGGGGCTGGGGGCAGGGCAGAGCAAGCAGAGCACATCATACTTGCAATGCAGAACACTGCCGACTGCTGCGGGGGAGTCAGAGGCGGGGGGAAGAGCTTCAAGACCCGACACACATTTAATGTCAAGGGCAGGGATTCGGCAGCTTGTAATGGTACTTGGAAAATCAGGACACAGGCTGGGACAAAATCAATGTGGGCAGGTGATTAGGGTGTGCCTAGGCACGCCTATATAAGTGACAGACACTCAGCACTATGGTGGCAAAGCCGCAGAGTCTCGGGGAAGCCTGCGCTCTCCCTAGGCTAGGCAGCAGTGCTCCCCTTAGGCGCAGGATGCCCTAGACGGCTGCCTAGTTTGCCTAGCGGGAGTGCCGGCCCTAGTAATACATACTGTAAAGGTATTGTAAGTTTTATTTAATCTGTTTAAACTGTGCTAGAAGTGTGCAGGACTCACCTAGGCGAAGAGGAGAGGGGGATGATCAGCGGAACTTCGCTTTTAAGGTATGTAAATTGGCCCTATAGTGGTGTGTAATACATACTGGTATAATAAGTTTTATTTAATCGGGCCAATACAAATATTGTTTCTATTGGTATTTTAATTATTATATTACTATTAAGTCATTTGGGCATGGTAACAAAAAATGCCACTTCTCTATTACTACCTGTACTTACTTATGCCTGTAAGTTAGGGGTTTCTTCCGGGAACATGACTGAGAGTGATCATCTAGTCTTAGAAGGTACTGTTCAGAATTGTTTCAACCATAAATAGAATGTCGGTACCCAGCATAATCTGTACCACCTTCACCCCCCCACTCCCAAAACCAGTGATCCTCAAACTACCGCCCTCCAGCTGTTGTAGAACTACACATCCCATGAGGCATTGTAACACACTGACATTCACAGACATGACTATGCATGAGGGGAATTGTAGTTCCGGAACAACTGGAGGGCCATAGTTTGAAGACCCATGCCCAAAACACACATTTACACAAATGAAGGTCTACTTAATAAAAACATGTTGTTCTCTACCTTGAAAGATGGCAGTTACGAGTTATCACATAGGTTCCCGTGTAGGTCAGATCACAACGCACAGCATTATTAGTGAAATCTGATTCCAGGACTTGGAAATTGGGGTTCACAGAGACCTGAAATAATAATTTTGATTTGGTTTGTATCACATTATATAAATATAGGTGCATGTAGACAAAATACCTCCTCTACTCACTTTGAGGATATACTTTCCAGGGGGAACATCAGTTATATCAATCCACTGACAGTCAATATTGGCATGATATGTATCATAACATCCTGGGCTAAGCCCCTGAAATACAAGAACACAGTATTATTCTGGTTAGCATCTTGTAAGATAATCAACAACGATTTTATTTACAGGCATCATGCCGTACCATTCAAAGGCTATATACTCAAAACAAACTTTAATGAACTACATAAATCTATATATTTTTTAATATCGGGTTACAATTAGTTAAATCTCAGGCAATTTGCATCTTCATGAATGCCAGGAAGTATAGATTTGGCTATACAACACTTTCTGAAGAGAAAAAATCTGTATACATACCTTTTCTACAGGCAATCCGACCTGATCTCCAGCAGTGGAAGCTCTGATCCCATGCTGAGCTGTCAGCCACGACTTCGCTGCATGGGAGGGTGCAGAGGACGTGTCCGTCAACAGAAGCCTCATATTAACTCTATGGGTGACGTCACTCCCATTCATTTCAATCATTGGCGTAAAATGAAGGATGGATGGCCGCACTCCAAACCAAACAGGTTGTCTTTATTTAAACGAACAGCAAAAACATACCAGATCACAGCAACAGAAACAGGAGGATAACCGACGTTTCGCACTGACTTAGTGCTTATTCAAGACGTTGTCAGAACTGTACTCAGCAGAGTTTCCGCCGCTGGAGATCGGGTCAGGTCGCCTGAAGAAAAGGTATGTAGTATGGATATTAAGGGGAACCCTGCGCCAAATAAAAATAAATGGCGTAGGGGTGCCCCTCAAAATCCAAACCAGATCCTTCAGGTCTGGTATGGATTTTAAGGGGAACCCCACGCCAAAATTTGAAAAAATAATGGTGTGGGGTTCCACCCAAAAATCCAAACCTGACCCTTATCCAAGCACGCAACCTAGCAGGCCACAGGAAAAGAGGGGGGACGAGAGGCCTGGTACAATCCCCCCCTCCTGAACCATACCAGGCCACATGCCCTTAACATGGGGAGGATGTCCCCATGTTGATGGGGACAAGGGCCTCATTCCCACAACACTTGCCTGGTTGTTGCATGTGGGTAGGGGGCTTGCGGGTGGGGGGGCTTATCGAATCTGGAAGCCCCCTTTAACAAAGGGGTACCCCAGATCCCGGCCCCCCTATGTGAATTGGTAACAGGGTACATTGTACCCCTACCATTTCACCCAAAAAAGTGACAAAAAAAGGTAAAAAAACACACACACAGCTTGGGACAAGTCCTTTAACCACATGCCGACCGGGCCATAGCCGAAAGATGGCTAAAGCGCGGTCGGCTTATTCTGGGAGGGAGTCCACTGGCGAAGATCCCACTAACGCTTGACCACGTGTCTCTAGTGACGAAACGTTTGGGAGGAACGATGTTCTGACATCACTGCGTTGTGCGCCAGACCCGGAAGATATGGGCTGCTGAATCGAAGAGCTGGCCGGCTCAATTGTATTGTATATGTCTTATCTCACTTCTTCGATGTAAGTGTGCATTTTTATGTTACTTATTAAAAAAAATTAGGGGTTTTACGCTATGCCAGTCCCTTTTTTATGTGGTGCATCCGGAATTTCTACGTTGTTTGAGACATCTTCTATTAATGACCCCAGGCTGGGATATCAACCATATGCGCATATTGATCTCCTATAATTAGCGATCACATCCATCTGGTAAGCGGCTGTGTTATTGTTTGGTGGAGGCACTATCCTGTCAGCACTTTTTCCTGGACTATTGGATTCGTTAAACACTTGGGATATTTAAAGCGGATATCCGCTGAAAAAAAAATATTAAAAGCCAGCAGCTACAAATACTGCAGCTGCTGACTTTTAATATCGGCACACTTACCTGTCCTGGAGTCCAGCGCCGTCCGCAGCAGAGGACGAGCGATCGCTCATCACTCTGCTGCCCCCCCGCCATCCTCGGTGAGGGAACCAGGAAGTGAAGTGCTCCAGCTTCACTGCCCGGTTCCCTACGGCGCATTTGCGCAAGTCCTGATGCGCCGTGCTGACTGGCTCCCGCTGTGTTCTGGGAGCCAAGTGTTTCCCAGAACACAACAGGGGGGACGGGAGGTGACGTCCTGCCCGCAGTCTACCTGCAGACTGTGTGGCCGGAAGTGGGTGCAAATACCTGTCTTTAGACAAGTATCTGCACCCCCCTCCCCCCTGAAAGGTGTCAAATGTGACACCGGAGGGGGGGAGGCTTCCGATTCGTGGGAGTGGAGGTGGAGGGTGGAGCTCCGCTTTAAGTTTATATGGACACCCTGCATTAGCATTTTTTTATATATTCAATTTTTTTTACCTTTGACGCTATTGTTAAAAGTATTCCTAAGAATTTTTTTTTGGTTTGGTCACACGGATTGCTATTTATTTACTTGATAATTTTCAGGTTTCTACCTAATTTAGGAATTAACCCCTTCTTGTTATCTTATTGAGGTCTCACAGACCTATTTACAGATACAATTTTTTTTTCCACTCAGTCTGTGTTTCATATTTTATTTGATATTTATCTAGCACTTCATTGTCACTAGTGTCACATTTTAGCTTACAACAGCACAGCTCTTCCTTTGACCCACTAAATTAATATCTGCATTGTATACCACACTGCGTACCCCCACTGTTAATCGAGTAGTTGATAGGGCTAGAGCCCACTGGGTAGGAGATATCGGCTCTCTAGAGGAGTCAGAATGGGACGAAATACTAGAAGGCACAAAGCTGACCACCTAGATTCTCTGACCGATTTAACTCCACAAAATTTCTAAATATTGTTTAAATTACAGCCCACTATGTCCTAGATGTGCTGGTCATTCCAGTACTTTTTTTCATTTACATAGTTAGTCAGGTTCAAAAAAGACACAAGTCCATCTAATTCAACCAAAAATAAAATGCATCAAATATATTTAATGTGGATCTGTCCTGATATTCAAGCTTACTGGGTGCAAATGATTAAGTTCCTACATGACCACATGGGCTCCCCACTCCAACTAGATCCTAAGGCCGCGTTCACACTAGTCCGACAAACGCTCCGACATTGGGAGCTCATGTCGCATGACGTGTGAAAATTAATGTTTCCCTATGGGAGCTGTCTTAACTGGTCCGACACATGTCGGACCGACTTTGAAAATGCTCCCTGTACTACTTTGGTCTGACTTTGATCCTACTTCCCTCCATTGAATATCATTGAAGTCGGATCAAAGTCGGAACGCTGTCTTGCATGCTCCGACTTTGGCATGCGACATTTACTCTGCTGATCTTGAGGGGGAACTCCACGCCAAATGTTAACTAAAAAACCGACATGGGTTCCCCTCCAAGAGCATACCAGGCCCATGGGTCTGGTGCGAATTTAAAGAGGAACCCCTACGCCGAAAAAACGGCGTGAGGGTTCCTCCAAAATCCATACCAGACCCGTATCCGAGCAGCAGACCGACAGGTAAGAAAAGGGGATGGGGACGAGCGAGTGCCTCCCCCTCCTTAACCGTGCCAGGACGCATGCCCTCAACATGGGGAGGTAGGTGCTCTGGGGCAAGGGGGCGCCCTGCGGCCCCCCACCCCAAAGCACCCTGTGCCCATGTTGATGAGGACAGGGCCTCTTCCCGACAACCCTGGCCGTTGGTTGTCGGGGTCTGCGGGCCGGGGGACTTATCGGAATCTGGGAGCCCCCTTTAACAAGGGTGCCCCCAGATACCGGCCACCACCCTAGGTGAATAAGTATGGGGTACATCGTACCCCTACCCATTCACCTGGAGGAAAAGTGTCAAAAAATACCTAACACACTACACGGCTCCCATAGGGAAACATTCATTTTCACACGTCATGCGACATGAGCTCCCAATGTCGGAGCGTTTGTCGGACTAGTGTGAACCTGGCCTTAGGATCTAGTTGGAGTGGGGAGTCCATGTGTTCATGTAGGAACTTAATCATTTGCACCCAGTAAGCTTGAATATCAGGACAGATCCACATTAAATATATTTGATGCATTTTGATGCACTTTTTTTTGGTTGAATTAGATAGACTTGTGTCTTTTCCTCTGGGGCATGGCGCCCCCCTGCCCCAGAGCACCTACCTAACCATGTTGAGGGCATGCAGCCTGGCACAGTTAAGGAGGGGGGGGCGCTTGCTCGTCCCCACCCTCTTTCCTGACCGGCCGGGCTGCTGCTCGGATACGGGTCTGGCATGGATTTTGGGGGTACCCCACGCCATTTTTTCGGCGTAGGGGTTCCCCTTTAAATCCGCACCAGACCCATGGGCCTGGTATGCTCTTGGAGGGGGAACCCATGACGTTTTTTTTAGTTAATATTTGGCGTGGAGTTCCCCCTCAAGATTCATATCAAACACAGTGCCTGTTGCTGGCAGGGATCCAAGTCGGATCCCCGTTCATTGAAAGTCGGACATATGTTGGCTTCAATGGATCCAAAGTAGTACTAGTGTCATGTCGCACCAGTGTGAACCCTGCCTGAAGCATGTGTATTAGGCCTACTCCCAGATGTTAATGTAGACAAGTTCCCTAACACTTTCTTGCACAAAACTCCGCTCAGTGCTCAGAAACTGGTGACACGTCACTGGATGCAGGCCATTTTCCCTACCTTCAAGGCTTGGCTCTCAGAAATAAACTCCACCCTGCCATACAAGAAAGTAATATACCTCCATATTGGCTGCCCCTCTACAATATAACAAGGTTGGGATAGATGGCTGGAGCAGTCTAACACCAGTAATGAATGAGTCCTTGCTCATGATCTCCAGCAGGGACCAGGGATATCTTGTTGAACCCTTCCTACAGAATCCAGTCTTATAAAATGACTATGCACCCTCAGGGACCATATGATCTGAGTTAGGAGTACTACCTCTGCATTTCTGATAACGTGTTATAAATGGGAATTTTGCACTGTACAATTACTCATACATACACATATATTTTCTACCTGCAATACTTTTTTGCTGCAACACATTTTTTTTGCAAATATAGTCATATACATTAAAACATTTTTTTTTAAGTTTATGGTTTCAAAGTTGAATAGCTCAAGCTGAAACTAACACATACATACACAAATGAATGAGCCAATGCAGTGACTCATCTTCTAATATTTATAAAGATTTTTTATATACATAATAGAAAAGAAGAAAAAAAACATCAGTTTAAATGCTTATGAGCTTAAAAAAAATGAAATAACATTAACTCAAAACCATAGTTTTCCTTTAAAGATTTTTAACGTATCTTTACTCCCTCTCTACGTATTATATTGCACTGGACGTTATACAATTCCAGTAGAGCTAGCTGTTTGTTTTTTTAGCTGTAGCGTTTTTTAGCAAAACTATACTCGCAATAGCTTATGGTTTAAAAACGCTGATAAAAGCTGCATAGCCAAGTTTTTCAGCAGTTTTGAGTAGTTTTCAGCTTTTATCAGAGTTGGGCCATTTTTACAGCTGAAAAACTCAAACCTACTAATTCAGTTTTTTTCTTTCCAGTCAGAAAACATTGATAACAGCCTATGTGTGCATGGACACATAGGATAACATGCTGGGGAGTTTACTGGCTGTAGAAGAAAAAAAAAGCCTAAATCTAAAAACAGCAGCTGTAAAAAGGTCCAGTATGCATGAGGCCTTAAGTTACCCATTATCTTATAAAACAAAATGTTTTAGTTTTAAGTTCCATAAGTGAATATTCCTTTATTATCACCTGGGTGTGTGCTGTGCAGGCATATCGTCGTCTCTTTCCTAAATCACATGTCGTATCTTCCAAGCAGAAGCTGGCCTTGTGTCCCTCTGCCACCCTACGTTGGGTTGCAGAATGCAGGAGGTCATAGTGACTAAATGAATCCATACTGTGATAATGCCTTTTGAATAGAAATACAAGGGAGAATAAGTGCAAATAGTAAATTTGTAAAAGAGGGTGATAATGTCATAAGAGGCTATTAGAACTCACTGGTGGCAACTATGCCATTCCCAAGTATGCCTTGGTTTCACTGGTAAAAAATCAGCTGTACCACGATTTTTAACCCTTTGTGGAAAGCGAAGAAGGATCCGGAAACTTATATCAGAGATGTCAGGGGAGTAGGCTGACCTAGGAAACAGAGAAAACAAATTCTGGATTAAAACTTATTTGTGTACAAGAAAAATGTGATGGAGTCTGCCAAAGCAGTAAAGAGATGCAAGAGAGACCAGTCATTCAGAGAATCCAGTGAGACGGAAAATCAAAATTAAAAAAAAAAAAAAAAAAAACACAAACACTTTTGCAAAATTGTGTGTTCTACAAGTCCCATCAATTATATTTTTCATATATTTATCCACCGTGATTGAATCAATTGTGCATCCAAAAAACTATTGTAATCCGTAATTTACCACCACCTTCCAATTTAAACGCTTACCAGAAAGCAGGAATAAAAACGCCTGTGTATATTTCTTTAACAATAAATTCTTATATTCTTAAGTTTCTCCAATGTGGCTTTTTATGTACTCATAGAAAACAAAATGGCCACCATTGCGCAAAATTCAACATCTACTTTAATTTATAAATGGTTTAAAAGTTTTCACTCACATGCATGTGCCTTAGACCAGCACTGAGTCTGTCCAGCATTCCAGTAATGGCCTGTAATGGCCACTCTGTATGTAGGGAACCAGCATGCAATTCAAGCTTCAATGTGAGCGTAGTTCATAGGCATACAGGTTCCCTGCATACAGAGCGGCCATTACAGGCCATTACTGATAGACTCAGTGCATGTGAGTGTAAACTTTTAAACCTTTTATAAATTAAAGTCACCCTGGGTTCACACTAGTGTGATGTGGGAACCAGCTTGATTCACTCCTCTCCCGCAGGCAGTTCACACTGCCTTGTGCGAAAGCTCGCGGGGGGGGGGGGGTTTAACAATAAGTTAATGACACCCCCAATGTAGTTCACAGATCGCAGTGCGAACTGTGAACTTGCACAGGAATCGGATCGCATAGGTGAGAATCACATGCGATCTCTCAGTTTGCGCTAGTGTGAACCAAGGCTAAATGTGGAATTTTGTGCAATGATGGTCATTTTGTTTTCTATGAGTACATAAGAAGCCACATTGGAGAAACGTAAGAATATAACTTTGTACCTGACGGAACCGTGAAATACTGGGTGTTAAAGAAATATACACAGGCATTTTTATTTCTGCTTTCTGGTAAACATTTAAATTGGTAGGTGGTGGTAAATCACAGATCACAATAGTTTTTTGGATGCACAATTGAGTCAAGCACGGTAGATAAATATATGAAACATAATTGATGGGACTCATAGAACACACAATTTTGCAAAAGTGTTATGCTGCGTACATACGACCGTTTTTCACGTCAAAGTTTTTCTCTACGTGATTCCTCTCAAGCCTGCCTTGCATGCACACGATCATGATAAAAAATGCTCGAGCAAAGCGTGGTGACATACAACACGTATGATGGCACTATAATGGGGAAGTTCCATTCGAATGGCGCCACATTTTGGGCTGTTTATGCAAATTTCCCTTCTCATAACTTGCTTCTGAGCATGCGCTTTTTTTCCCCGTCGTTAAAGCCTACACACGACCATTTTTCACGACGTGAAAAACTTTGAGAAAAAATAGAGCAGGTTCTAAATTTTTAATGCCCATTGTTCTCGCCGAGAAAAATGCTCTGGAGCCTACACACGATCGTTTTTAATGACCAATTAAAAAAAAAAAAATTCTCGTCATGAAAAACGGTCGTGTGTACGCGGCATTAGTGTTTTCTTTTTTTTTCTATTTTGATTTTCTGTCTCACTGGGATGATGGGGCGTGTCCGGATGGCAGAGAGAGCAGACCTGTGAGACTTCAGCTCTGTCTTCCGAGTGGCATCCTATATCCGATTTGTACCAGACCAACTTCTAAATAATCCCCACGGTAGTGGGAACATTCCAGGCTGGCATCCATGGTGAAATACGGGCCACCCGCGCCAGCATCCGTGGTGGAACAGCAGGCCAGATTCAGATGGCAAGATGGCTCCAGGACACAGGCAGAGCAGCATGGCATGATGCTGCAGCCACCCATCTCCACTCCTCACAAGAAATCTAAGGCTCTGGTGAGTGAATCTGCCCCTGCTCCCCACTGTGCACAGCCAGACCCCCTGCAGTCTCAGGACTTCCCCATAGGCAGTGAGGATGGCTCAGGCCCTGATTCCCCTCCTGCTGAGCCCACCCTGGCCACCATCATGCATGCTATACAGGACTGAAAGGCCTCTCTCACTGCACAGATTGCATCAGTCTGCATGGACTTTTCTCTCCTGAAGCAAGATGTGCAAAATTTAAGGGACAGAGCTGGGGAGGCTGAAGAATGTATCAGCTCCCTTGAGGATGTTGTCCACCCCTTAGCTGTTACAGTGAGGGACCTAAGAGGGGAAATGGCGGCCCTATGCGCCAAAATCGACAATTTGGAAAATCGTTCAAGGAGGAACAACCTCTGCTTTGTTGGTTTAGTTGAAAGGGTGGAGGGCTCCCACCCAGAAAAATTCTTATATAATTGGCTGAGGGACATTTTTGGGACTGACGCACCATCCTTTTCACATGTCATTGAGTGTGCCCACTGCACCCCTCCATGTCCCCCACCTTCTGGACCACCCCCACGATCCATTATAGCAAGGATCCTCAACTTCCAAGACAAAGTTGCTATTCTGCGCCTGGACCGGCAGAAGGGTCCACTTACATACAATAGCAACACCATCTCAGTGTACCCCGATTTTTCTGCAGATTTCCAGCGACAACGCACCTCCTTTGCGGCAAGTGAATGCCCGCCTGTGTACGGAGGGCCTCTCCTACGCCATGCTTTTTCCCGCCAAGCTGCGCATCATTTATGAGGGTAAAGCGCACTTCTACAACAACCCCAAGCAGGCTATGGCCTGGCTCAATGATCAATACAGTTCTTCCTAGGCACAGGGCTTCCTAATATATGTGGTCCTAGGCCCCTGCATTCTCCTCTATGTTTGCCTTGAACTGATTATAGATATGTCCATCCTTCCATTTTGGAGAACTCATTTGCCTTGACTGCACTGTCTGATCCGAATCTTCATGAAGGTATGGTACGCCTCCCTGCAACAGGCCTGGGAACTATTACCCTGTCATCTTTAATCCTAATAGACTGAAAAATCTCCTTAATAACAGGCCTATCCCCCTACAACTTCTGCTTGTTGTTTACTCTGCAATCTACTGCATCCGCTGTTGGACTGTGATGCTTTTCACCCCTACAATTCTGCTCTGGAGTCACTCGCAGTTTTCGTTTTACAGTTCAGGGATCCAAGACTCGCTATGTTGGGGTTGGCCGAGCGGGGAGGGGGGCAAGGGACTTTATCTAGACTTTCTGGGACTTTGTTGGTGTTTTTTTCTCTCTTTTTTTTTCTTTTTTTTTCTATGTTCCTTTTTGCACTTTTTGACTCCTATATTTTTTCTCAGGTTGCTGCCTATGGCAGACTTTTAATGTTTATTATTTCATTGCTGGCTCATGATGTCCTGATGGCGGATCCACACACTTTTTTTTACTCATGTGCATGTATGTGCTTCAGGTGGCGCGGCCTGTCTGGTCATTTATATTCTTGTATGCATGTTACTGTGTGATTATTTACTACTGTATGTTTTACAATGGCAAAGCCCCTAAGGGTAGTCTCCTGGAATACTAGAGGTCTGAATGCACCCCAGAAGAGATCCCTGGTCTTTTCAGTATTAAAAAAATGTCGCCCGCACATCATCTGCCTCCAAGAGACTCACCTTACAGGCTCTAAAACAAGGGTCCTAAAACGCCCGTGGTTGTCTAACTCCTATCATGCCACTCATACTAATTACTCCAGGGGGGTTTCCATCCTTCTAGCCAAATCTCTCCCGGCTGAGACGGTACAAGTTAAAACCGACCCCGACAGGTGGTTTATTGTTCTTACTTTGCAAATTTCTACTGTGACCTTTACCCTGGTGAACATTTATGTGCCCCCCCCCCCCCATTTTCGGTGGAGGTACTCTCTAGACCAGTGATGGGGAACCTTGGCACCCCAGATGTTTTGGAACTACATTTCCCATGCTGCTCAACAACACTTCGGAGTGCATGAGCATCATGGGAAATGTAGTTCCAAAACAGCTGGGGTGCCAAGGTTCCCCATCGCTGCTCTAGACTGTCACTTCAGCTGCTGACTAGACTCCCTGGCCCCTTACTTTATGTGGGGGACTTTAATGCTATATTAGATCCAACTATGGACCGCCTGGGTGGTCGAGGTAGACCCTTTTCCTCTTTTCTAGACTGGACACAGGTTCATGGCCTTACAGAGGTGTGGCGATGGAAAAATCCGGATGTACGCCACTTTTCCTGCCACTCGGATTCTTTCCACACCATGTCCAGACTGGATATGGCGTTTGCTCCGGCTGAGACCCCCCCCTGTTGTCTCTGCCGTTTCATATCTGCCTAGAGGGGTTTCTGATCATGCCCCTCTCTCAGTGGACCTCCTCCTCCTTCCAGGTTCGGGACCTGCTACTTGGCGCCTGAACTCATACTGGTTGGAGGACGAGGTAGTGCAGGGAGAATGCAGGACAGGCATCACAAACTATTGGAGGGATAATCTGGGAAAAGTAGACCCTTTCACTGAATGGGACGCGTTTAAGACAACTCTGAGGGGCACTTTCATGTGCATCACAGGGGTCTTGCGCAAAAATAACCAGATGCTTACAGAGGAACTTGAGACTGTTATGGAATGTGCTGAGTCTGCTTATGCCTCTAACCCTGCCTCCGACATGAGGGAGGCATGGTTACAGAGCCGTAGGGAGTATGAACTCCGTCTGTTAGATCTCACGCAAAAACGCATGTTGCATGCCACACAAAAATTGTTTGAACATGGTAATAAAGCCGGACGTCTCTTGGCATATCTGACTAGACCTGACCACTCTCCCATTTCCATCCCACGTATCCTTACTGCTCAAGGCCCCATCAGTGACAACCCAGGGGATATCCTAGACTCCTTTTTATGCTTTTACAAAGACCTGTATACCTCTAGGGTTAACTACAATGACTCCCAATTGAATGACTACTTGGCTGACATATCTCTCCCCTCCTTGTCAACGGAGGGGCGTGAAGTGCTGGATGCACCTATCTTGGTTGAGGAAATTGCTGCAGCCATTTCACATAAGACTCCGGGCTTAGACGGTTTCCCGACTGAATGGTACTCACAATTTAAAGACCTTTTGTGCCCCTTTCTTTTGCGAACCTATAACAAAGCTCTAGATGTCGGGATCCTCCCCCCAACTATGCGAGAGGCTTTGATTGTACTTCTATTAAAACCCTGTAAGGACCCACTTAAATGCAAATCTTACCGTCCAATTTCTCTTATTAATGTGGACGTTAAGATTCTGGCCAAAATATTGGCAAACCGTTTGAACACTGTAGTCACGTCCTTGGTCAATAGTGACCAAGGGGGCTTTATCCCCGGCAGGTCCACCAGAATGAATATCCGCAGGCTGTTTCAAAACCTGCAATATCCATACGACTGTCCTCCCACTCGTACTAGTGTGTCTTTGGACACTTGCAAGGCATTCGACAGTGTGGAATGGCCATATCTGTTTCGGGTGTTACAGATGTATGGCTTTGGCCCCCGTGCTGTAGCATGGATAAAACTCCTTTACACCTCCCCTGTAGCTCGGGTGCGGGTCAATTCCTCTTTCACTGGCCCCTTTCCGATTACTAGGGGCACACGTCAGGGGTGCCCGTTGTCACCCCTCTTGTTTGCCCTGGCCATGGAGCTGCTTGCAGTTCGCATTCGCTCCTCCCCCTCGATTAAAGGACTCCCAATTGCTAATATAGAGGAGCGCATTTCACTTTATGCAGATGACACATTGGTGTATCTGGCTGATACTAATGAATCACTTCAGGCCCTGTTGGTGGAGATTAATACCTTTGAGGACTATTCTGGCTTCCGGGTGAATTGGGATAAGTCTAGTCTTTTCCTCCTAGATGTGTCTGAACCTCCCCTGATTCACCCGGATTCCAAGCTTCAAGTTGTATCCTCCTTTAGGTACCTTGGGGTTCTGGTGCAGACCCCTTTATCTTTATATGTCGCCAATAACTTAGATCCTCTATTGGTCCCCCTTCAGGAGCAGACCAAGCAGTGGATGGATCTGCCTCTGGATCTTATGGGGAGGGCCAACGTCCTTAAAATGATCTACCTACCAAGATTACTCTATATCCTTGCCAATTCCCCTTGCATAATACCTAAATCTATTTTTAAATGCAGAGATTCAATATGTACTACTTTCCTGTGGAAGGGTGGCTCCCTTAAGGTAGCACTTGAAACACTACGGTTGCCAGCGCACTTGGCAGGCCTGGCATTTCCCAACTTCTTTCTATATTATTTGGCATCCCAGTTGGTGCACATCCACGATTGGCTGTGCCCGGTTCTGGCCAATGCCTGTTTCGGAGGGAGCCATTGCATTTCTCTGGAAACCCTATCTACAGAGGCTGGGTACCCGATCGCCCCGGAACCTCCCTACTTGCCACTTCCCTTTCCTCTTTTCATTATATTGTCACTAAAGTATCCAGGCACACCTGGTTAAAATCTCCCAACAACCCCCTGTGGTTTAACCCTAATCTGCATCAACTATACTCCCTTCCTGATCCCAAGCGCTGGTACTCCAAAGGGGTTAAATATTTATGCCACCTGTACAATGCTCAGGGCTTTCAATCTTTTTCTCAGCTACGTTTAGACTTCGATTTACCAAGATCGTACCTATTTTATTACTACCAGCTCAGGCACGCCATCCGTGCCCAGTTTGGCTCCCTGGATGATCCCACTGACCTGCCCCCATTGGAAAAACTGCTCAGACAGCCAGATCCCACTAAACTTGTCTCCACCTATTATGCAGCCCTAATGACTGACTTTAAGCTCAGGTAAAATCGACCTCTCTTGACATCTCCCTGGTAGACGAGGACTGATCAGAATTTAGTGATACGTATAAAACCTCTGTTATTGCTTCCTGGGACCGCATCATACAGGTCAAAATTTTCCATCAAACCCACCTCACTCTGGCTAGGTTACACAGGATGGGTCTCCTGCCCTCAGCTGCCTGTTTCCGTGGCTGTGGCCGGGAGGCTGATTTCTTACACTGCTTCTGGACATGCCCGGTAGTCCAGGACTTCTGGGAAGAAGTGGGTGCTTTCATCTCATCGGTGCTAGGCCTCCCAAACATAATCCACCCCAAGAACTGCCTACTACTCTTGCTTGACCATTGATGGGCCATGCCTCACGAATCTCTAATGTCTAGACCTCCGCTTTTGCTACATCCAGGTATTATACCTGATCCTTTTACCACTGTGCCTACTTTATATTTTGCACTGATGTCAGTTTATTTTTCTATGTTTGAGTGTATTGCCTAACGTTTATGACCAAGTTGTCTGGTGTTTTTTTTTTGTATGTTTTTCTGTTTGTTGGTTTGTCTTAGGCCTCGTACACACGACCGGACATGTCCGCTGAAACTGGTCCGCGGACCAGTTTCCGCGGAAATGTTCGACTGTGTGTAGGGCCTACCGGACAGTTTTCCGGCCTAGCGGACAGGTTTGCAGCGGACAAAAGTTTATTTTGCTAAGAAACTTGTCCGGTGGAAACCTGTCCGTCGGACATGTCCGATGGTTAGTACAGCTAACCATCGGACCGAAATCCCCCGCATGCGTCAAAGTGATTCAACGCATGCATGGAAGCATTGAACTTCCTGGTTCGCGCACGTCGCCTCGTCGCCGCCACGTCACCGCGTTTTCTGTCCGTGGGGATTTTGGTCTGATGGTGTGTACACACATCAGACCAAAATCTCCCAGCAGACATGTCCGAGGAAAACGGTCCGTGGACCGTTTTCATCGGACATGTCTGCTCGTGTGTACGAGGCCTAAAATCTAATAAAAATATCTTAAAAAAAAAAAAAAAAGATAGTAATTGATGGTTTATATGCACTGTTTAATATAGATGATATTATCTTGATTTAATTAGTGGAACATTCATACCAGTACAAGGGTGAGCGCAACTACCTTATATACAGTTTTCTTCTTACGCTAGTGTTGATTATTGGTTGCAGCATAACCTTCACTTTAATATACTGTGTTTTGTGTCAGTGGCTATTCATTACCATGGTAAAAATATTGGGCCAAATCCACAAAGACCCGGCGTAACGGCGAATTTCTAATTTAAGTTACACTGCCTTAAAATTTCTACCTAAGTGCCCGATCCACAAAGCACTTACCTAGAAATTTCTGGCCGTGTAACTTAAATTCCGCCATCGCAAGGCGTTCCTCATTTCATGGGGGCGATTCCCATTTAAATGAGGCGCGCTCCCGTGCCGGCCGTACTGCGCATGCTCGTGACGTAATTTTCCCGACGTGCATAGCGCGAAATTACGTTACGTCGGGCTTTGTGGATTGCGACGGGTCAATAAAGTTGCGTCGGGAAAAGATAAATTCAAATTCGAAAAAAAAAACGCGTCGCTAGACAGAAGGGTCTGCTTTTACATGGTGTACTAACTTTACACCTTGTAAAAGCAGCCCTAATTTTGCGTATGCAACTTAATACTTATGGAGAAAAAATGAAGCTGAAAAGCTTCGTGGATCTCCGTAAGTGCTAATTTGCATACCCGAGGCGGCATTTTGACATAAAATGCCCCCAGCGGCGGATGCGGTACTGCATCCTAAGATCCGGCAGTGTAATTCAATTACACATGCCGGATCTTCTCCCTAACTATGGAAAACTGATTCTGTGGATCAGTTCCATAGTTAGGACCAGGGATACGACGGAGTAACAGCAGTTACTCCGTCGTATCTCTTTTGAGGATTTGGCCCATTGAACTCAGTTTCACCCATCACGTAAAACATCCATTTCTACATTTGGAACATCACTTAAGTGACGGGGAAACTGACTAAAATCCTTTTCCATAAGTGTTCAACATTAGTTAAAAATACAGATATTTGATTTGAAAAAAAAATGCAAAGATATTTTAACAGAATCAAGTGCCAGTTTTTACCAAAATGTGATGGGACCAACTTTCTTTTAGGAACCATTAAAAAGGCTGTGGCATTAATCCTTCTTTATTTGTTAAAATTAAAATGTTCTTGTAACGGTCACCACCGTTTACGACCTTCCATCACATCCAAGACAGCTTATCGACACTCCAACCGTTTCATTTGCCCAGAATCAAGACGAGACACAGCTCTGTGCTTGTTCCAAATGTAATAATACTTATGTAAAGTAATAATGGTTTCTTCTCAGCTTTTTATACAGTACAAGGCATTAAAGCAGGGCTGTCCAAACTTTTTTCAAAGAGGGCCACATTTGATGAAGTGAACATGCTCGAGGGCCGACTATTTGGCCTGACATTCTTTGAACCATTAAAATTTGATCCAAGTGTGTTCGTGCGTGCACTAATACACGGCCCAACAAGAATTCTCTTGCCTTTGTGGCTGTGTGTGGTGAAGAGATGAGCTTCGGCGTTTTATTTGGATATACTGTATATATCTCTTTTGTGGCCCCAACAAATCCCGAGCGCTGCTCAGGACTAAGGATGAGCTTGGGCTTTTTTTTTTGTGGATATACCGTATTTATCAGTGTATAACATGCACAGGCTTACCATTGCCATGAATGCAGCCTCACCATTGCCATCAATGCAGCCTTACCATTGCCATCAGTGCAGCCTGATCGATGCCCATCTTCAGCCTCGGAGGGGACAGGAAGGGGGAGGGACAAGTGCCCGTCAGATTACAAACAGGTGAATTTCTTGTTTAATAGTGGCCTCTTTAATACAAAGTCCCGCCTCCTATGATAAACAGAACAGTAAACCAATGGCATCCCAGGAAACGGGACTTCCTATTACAGATGCCGCCGAGTAAATGGGAGATTCTCTTCATGTAATCCGACGGCGCAGTCCTGTCCCCTCCGAGGCAGCTCCGATAAATACGTTATATATCTTTTGTGTCCCCTAGGGCACATGTGAGGCTGCAATGGCTACATATATATCCAAATCCCCAGGGGGGCCATATTAAATCACCAGGGGGGCCGCAATTGGCCCCCGGGCCAGACTTTGGACATGCCTGCATTAAAGCAACAATGAGATCTCCACCCCCCTAATCACACACTAAGGCTAATTACTTAAACATTCTAGACAGGTCGGCACCGGCCTATAATTATCATGTCTAATCACTGCACATTCCTTAAACAGCATAACAAACAAACCCATCACACACTGAGTTTCCTAGGCAGACGTTTCGTCTCCGTATGCAGCTTGACACCTATTCACACCTCTGAGCATCAATAGGTTTTAGACAGTGTTATCACCCAATTAAAGGCCTTTCAAAAGCCAGCCTTATTTAACATATTAACAGTCTTCACAGAGAGATGAGTCACTATTGACTGGTTGGGGTCACAATTAACCAACATCTTGCAGTGTCTCAAAATCCTGCAATACGAACTATCAGTGATGTCAAATCTCATGTAATACGTGAATTATGATTCACTTGCCACCCCATGCCCAAAAGGCACAGGGTGGACTCAGACCCAAGAGTTATCAGTGACGCTGACACAGGAGTATCCTCCATCCTCACAAAGTCTTTGGGTGTCACGGGTCATTCCGTTACAGTTCTAATTATATTGTTTGATAGTTAAACATTTAACATGTTTCATCTCCTGCCGTCTCTCCTCCTGATCCCCCCCACCGGCGGCCATGGGGGGCTTCGTCCACACAGCAGCATCATTCATTTACAGTTTTCTGTGAATGAATGAACCACAAGTACCATCCAGCACCGCTGCAAACAGATTGTAGTTCTGAAATAAATGTGGGGGAGCTCTCATAGTTTATTCACAAGGCCATATGAAGGTGAGGGCAAAAAGCTGCAGGGATGGTCTGCAGAAGCCCTGACATTGCACTATGTATTGACTGATCAGGGGTGCAATGCTTTCCCGGCTCCTGCAGGAGAAAATAATGAATGCATCCTTTAATTATTCTTTCTTATTCCATCAGCAGCAAATTTTCTTAAGAAAAACTTCCACAGAATCTGCAATCAAATTAGTGAAAGAAAGCCGAAAGTTATGCTTAAGAGGAAACCTGCGAATTCACATATTAATCTCAAACAACAGAGAGGTACTGGAATCCATCAATGACTCTGAACGTGCATCAACAATGAAGAATGTAGATCTCAATTATGATCATCTTCCAGTTCAGAATGTACTTGGATTGGGATGGAATGTAGTGAATGACGAGTTCTGAAGAAAAAGTTGCAACTAGACGTACCATTCTTTCCGTAGTGGCTTCTATATATGATCCATTGGGATTCTTGGCACCAGTAATCCTCAAAGCAAGAGAAATACTACAAGAATTCTGTAGACGGAAGTTGGGATGGGATGAACCCATACCCGAAGATTTAAGGCCAAGGTGGGAGGCTTGGATAAAAGACTTGCAAAATTTAAGAGAAGTTTGGATACCTAGATGTTTTGTACCTCATGATTTAGGAGAGTACAAGAAAATAGAACTTCATCACTTTTCAGACGGCAGTAGTTATGGTTATGGACAGTGCTCCTACATCAGAGGAATAGGAGAAGAAAAAATACACTGTGCCCTGGTTATGGGAAAGACCAGAGTCGCACCTACCAGTATTCAGACAATACCAAGACTTGAACTAACAGCAGCTGTTGTTTCAGCATCACTAAGCAAGTTTCTGAGAGAAGAATTAGAGTTAAAAATAGATAAAGAATATTTTTGGACAGACTCGCAAGTTGTCCTAGGATACATAAACAACAAAGCTCGAAGATTCCATGTCTTTGTCGCCAACAGAGTTCAGAAAATTCGGGAAATAACAAAGCCTGATGATTGGCATCACATTGATACAAAGCATGACCCGGCAGATCATGCTTCAAGAGGCCTGAATGTAACAGAATTGAAAAATTCAAACTGGTTCACCGGTCCAGAGTTCCTTTGGGAAAAGGAAATCATACCCTGTGAAGGTTACATAGAATTTTCTATGGGTGATCCAGAAGTAAAATATGTACAAACATTGAGCACTGCCGCCAAGTGTCAAGATGACATATTTGAAAGACTAGCCAGATGTTCAAAAGGGAAAACGTCTCACTATTACACTCAAGTTGGAATGTCCTATACAAAAGTTAGTTGTTCTACTTGAGAGTGATAAAAGACACTTGGAAGTTGAGAACCTGATGGAAAATTCCCCAAATTCATGTTCAAATCCTACTATAGAGAACATAGAATTATAGGTAATTTTGGTGGGAGTGTAGCTGGCCAGCTAAGACCTGTCCTAGGTTGCTAATATGACTTACATGCATATACAGCTAAACCTGCTAATAACCTTAATACAGTTCATATGTGAGAAATAAAAGCAGTTATTTACTGTGACTTTATATATGGATGTCATGTAACAGTTGTATATTGTGTTCACCGAAGCAAAAAGAGAAAATATGACTTTTAAGAGATCACAAAGTGTTTAAATAACTTAAAGTGAGAGTACAGATACTGAAGAGAGAAATATATCTTCCATTTTTTGCAGAATGACAAGATTGAACAGTTGAACCACCATTTGTTATACTTTATTCAACACATGTTTGTACATGGACTGCCTGCTGCGAAATTGTCAGTGTTGTATATGAAGTAAAGTTGAAGTTAATAAAGAAGTTATCTCAAGAGTTTGATGTGCTCTTTAAACCTACTGCTTCCATAGAACGGCGCTAGAGGAATTATAGAGTAACAGATAGTCATGTTTGGACTAAAAGATCAGAGAAATCAAAATTCTTCTAATGCCACAGCGCATAAAGGCACTTTATAGTGCTGCGCCTGCCACATCATCTAATATCAAGTTTGGATCGAACATAACACAAGAGGGGCTCCAGGTGGGAATGGAAATCAGTGGAGAAAGAGGACCGCTCTGTCTGGTGCCATTGCTTAATTTAAAGTAATCCAAACAGGTCTCCTGATCTTAAAGTGTTACTAAACCCACAAGAGTAAAATCATTCTGTATATGCAGTAAAGAATGGTTGTTATACTCACTGTGGAACCTAAGAGATTAATCCTGAGCATTGTGTAAAAAGGCTGTTTGAGCTTGTCTTCTCTGATCCTCCTCTGCTTCTACTGTCCCCAATCCATCTCCTGATAATACAGAGCCTTGGGGCACTCTGCACATGCTCAGTTAAGTGTGTATTGCTAGAGATTTTCTTTTCCGGGAGGGTGCATGTGATCAGCACAGGCCAATCAGCACTGTCCAGACAGAGGGTCAGGGGTCCTGCAGCCTCATAGGACAGTCAGAGGAGAATGAAAACTCCTCCTACAAGCTTTAACCAGTGCTGATAGATGTCACAAAACTGCTATATACTGCTGATGAGAAAAGGAATTTAAGAGTTTATATTTACTAAAATAATTGCATTTGTATGTTCTGTGTACTGTCGGAGACAGGATATAGTGAATGCAGGGTCCTGGGTTTAGTAACACTTTAATTTCTGCTGTGGTTGAGAATAAATGGCCTCAATCTGGGAGTTTATGTGTCAAAATATTTGTGTGTTTGCCTTGTCTATCTTGTGAAATTACTTTTAAGCATCGGTGGATGACAGGGTGATGCAGGTTTTTTTCCAAGTGTGATTTGTGGATAAAGTAATGGGCTCTTGTGGTGTTGTCTTTTGCCTCTTGATCAGTCATGGTCTATTGCACACGGTAAAGTGTTGGAAATGTGGCAGTAACCATATAGTCAGTATTTTTTAGTAAAGATTTTAAGATCCACATTCAGCATTAAAGGAGAAGTCCAGCCTGAGTTTGTTTGGCTGGGATTCTCCTATGGGTCACAGAAGTGCAATTCGTTTTGTACTCCTGTGATCCGTTTTGTCCAGGCACTGCATCATCACGACAATAAAGTCTGGATCCGCCAGGTGCCTGGACTGATACCTGTTTCAGCCTCCCAGCGAGCCGCTGAAAGACTGAGATGGCCGCTCCGCCCTTCCACAGCTCAGTGCTCCAATGAGCATGGAGGAACAGAGAGGAGAGCTGCTGACTGACAGGCAGCAGCTCTCCGCTTAAAGAGCTAAGAGAACCGAGCCATGGGCGATGTTCGATGGCTCAGTTCTCAGTGCAGAGGCTGCAAGGGACAGATGCAGTATTGGACGATGCTGCATCCACCTAGGTAAGTATAATGGGTAAATAAAAACATACTTCTCTTTTAAAATGGTGCGCTAATAGGAGCATTGCTGTGGTTTTTCCTATCTTTGGGTATGACTATTTTGTGGGCCCTTTGGAAATATGCAGGAAAGGTTCTCTCATCTAAATAGTTTTGTGCTTTCAGAAATTCTGTGCTCAGGATAGGATTTTATGTTTATAGTAGGGCTATAACCAGTCTGGGCCTTAAGGTCCTTTCCTGTCTTTGGGAGCTAATTTAGCTTCTAGTTCCTAGTTTAGCTGCTATGTAAGGGTTATAGACTATCAACTATTTTTCTTGTGGCGCCTTTGCTAGGAATTTTCCTGGTTTATTGCTGAACCATACTATATATTGTTTTTATGGCTTTTGACCAGTTTAAGTTTTATGTAAAAAATAGCATTGGTTGATCTCATAGAATTTTGAAATCTACTGCTACAGTTGTGTTTTTGATACATGAGAGAACAGATCTCTGAGAATCTCTTTCTTTCTTTCTTGATTCTAGAGCCCTGTTTGATCAAATACATATACATATGTAATACATTTTTGTAGGTTTCCCAGGTTACCAATGGGAAGGTGTCCTGGTTATTGTTTTGTGGAGGAAAATGCCTTGTGGATGCCAGAGGTCAGAGGAGAATGGGCAGACTGGCTTGAAATGATAGAAAGGCAACAGTAACTCAAATAACCACTCGTTACAACCAGGTCCAAAAAGAAATAGATGAGTGAGTTTGGGGTGGAGTAACTTGACTGGCCTGCACAGAGTCCTGACCTCAACCCAATAGAACACCTTTGGAATGAATTAGAGTGGAGACTGCAAGCCAGACCCTCTTGTCTACATCAGTGCCTGACCTCACAAATGCTCTTCTGGAAGAATGGTCAAACATTCTCATAGACACACTCCTAAACCTTGTGGACAGCCTTCCCAGAAGAGTTGAAGCTGTTATAGCTGCAAAGGGTGGGCCAACTCATTATTGAACCCTACGAACTAATGCTGGACATCCACTTTACGAAAAATCGTCCGAAATTCGTCATTTACACAGTTTGTATATTTTTTGGAAAGTTAATGGGCACAAAATCAATAATCGTTGGGAAGTATTTGAGCCAAAAAACAAAGGAAAAGTTCCGAAATGTTCTGCCGAATGAATATAATTTAAAAGTTTAATGTGTTTCCCATTCAAACTGTCTGCACTAGTTATATGTAAAAAACATCGAACCAATTTTTTTTTATTTATGTCCTCTGAACAATTTATTGGTCATTACATGATGGCACCATCGTCTGCGCTCAGTGTATGGCCAGCATAAGACTGGGGTGCCATTAAAGTTCATGTGCGTATAAATGCAGGCCCCCAACACTCTTGGTAACATAGGCCCAGATTCACAAAGGAGATACGTTGTTTCCTCAGAATATTACTGCTATTGCTTAATTTTCATAGTATATTTCTCCTTCTTTTTAACCATTACAGTATAATTCTCTTATCGCTGATTTATTACAGTATATTTCTTCTTTTGTTTACCTTGTTGCAATATACTATTTGCTTTTATTTAACCATTTGCTGTGTCATTCCTGCTTTCTATACTCCTTAAGCCATGGGGGGGGGGGGGGGGGGTGTATATACAGATATCGACAGTAAAATGTCCCCGCTTAGTTAGGCGTGTCAGTGTGTGTGGTGCTATTCGCATAATCATGGGCACAGGAACAGGGGACCCAATGCATCAAGAAACTCCTTCAGGAATAATTAATTTAGAAAAATAACGAATTTGTCCGATAATCCGAATTAAATAAGGTTGAATCTGTCATTGAGCCTAGGTTCACACTGCTGCGAATTCAAAATCGCGGTAAAATGCGCGATTTTACCGCAATTTGCTGCGATTCCGGCCGCAATTTAATGTAAATCGTGTCCCGAAATCGCAAAAAGTAGTACAGGAACTACTTTTTGAAATCGCAGATGCGGCGTCGCACTAATTAGGACAGTGCCATTGCCGACAATTGCCGCCGATTTGAGATGCGATTTGACATGTCAAATCGCATCTCAAATCGTACCCAGTGTGAACCAGGGCTGAAGGCCGTCAAATGTTCTAAGAAGATTCGACAAAGCAGCTAAACTGTACGACGCCTCAATCGCACATTTCCGGTCAAATGCTCCGCCCACAAGCTATAGTAGAATTCTAGTGATGTATGACTAGTAATAATTATATTTATTAATTATTATTACTAGTCAACCAACATTAGAATTCTTCTATAGCCTATGGGCCGAGCATTTGACCAATGTCAGTTTGTGGCGATCGTATGTTTTTAGCTTCTTCATGTCTCTATAATGTCGAATCTTTTCTCTCTATGTCGAATAATCTTGGACTAATAGAGTTAGGTTAGACACATTCAACTGCAGGTCGCTATTGTCACCGTCATGTTGAATCTTCTATCTATATCGAACTGTTGTCGCAACAAAACGAAAATGAAGCATTTTTTATGTCTGATCTTTCGGATTTCAGATCCTGCACGTTCTTATTTGTTAAAATGAACGCAAAAATCCCTGAAATTCGGACGAAACTGCGTTCGGATTAAAACAAATGCACATGTCTACTACATATGCATACCTAAATGTTGTTGCATCATACTTGAAAAGTAGCTGTCCAAGTAGTATCAAATTTTCATTCGTCAGTATCAAACCTCTGCTTTATTTTGTGGTAACATGTGCCCATTTTTCTCTTACCTTGCTAAGCAGTTTTCTTCTGCTGCACACCGAAGGCTGTACATGGGTACTCTCTGTATATAGGTAGCACTCTGGATAAATAGAGCATCAGGAACCAAATCAGGAAGACCTGCAAATTAAAGCTAACGTGAAAAATACACCACTACTGAATTGTAACAAATCAGATTTATCAGAAGCAAAACCAGTAGAGGACAGATAACTGACTGACATAGGAGTACTAATATGATAATTGTATATAAATTCAGTTGGTGGTACTTCATTATTTATATACAAATAGACAGAGCTTTTTTTCTCAGAAAATAGGTGCAGGAACTCAACCACGACCCTGTTCAGATTTTAAAAACAGTAGAAGGGTTTTAAAGGGGCATTAAATACCAGGATTGCATTACATTCAGAGTGCAGAGTTCAGGGGGTTACACAGAGTGCAGAGCTGTCACTTGTAAACACAGAAACCAGACTTCTGTGTTTACAAGTGATTGTGGTGAGCAGGCACCAAAGGGTCTGAGCCAAAGGTGGTGGAACTGAGTTCCCCCTGAAAAAAAGCCCTGCAAATAGAGGTATTTTAATGGGGTGTGCTTCCCCTGGTACCTTACTAATTGTGATATCATTATGCTGGCTACACGTTTTCAATACTTCACATCAAGCTTCACACTCCAAGGTCATATCTCAGCTGCTGGCTTGGTTCGGCTCAGCTCCACTGAAGTAAACAATTGTACCAGAAACAGGAATACAGCAGACCAAGATGCAAAATAATAATCTTCCTTTATTAAAAGAGTCAACAGGAACAAAGTTCTATTCTGACATGTTTTGCACTAGGCACTGCACATTATCAAAGAGAAAACACTGTGCCTAGCACAAAACATATCAGAATATAAATTTGTTCCTTCTGGAATCGTGTGCAAGGAAAATAAAAAAAAGCATTTTTTGTATGCAAATGATTGGATGGTGGATGTCAGCAGAGATTCACTTTATTTACTAAGTTCTGTGGAAAATTACCATGCCAAAGGGTAACTTCCTTTGCAAAGTGAACAGCGTTTTTGCTTTTAGTAAATACACCCCTATGAGTCCACTGTTATATGATAGTAACCAGTGGCAACTGGTGGTATATTTGGGGGGGTGGAGGATGTCAAACAATGCACCCACAGTTACCCCAGTCATTCAGGTCGGGCCACCAGCACCCCTCCTTCCGGTCGGTCGATGCGCCCCGCGCTTACCCCAAGGCAGCGATTCCCTAGGGAGCGCCAGCTTCATCCCCTGCATCTCCTCCTTCCTCCTCTCTCCTTTCCAATAGGATCGCTTGCTGTTTTGGCCAATCGGGAAACAGGTCTCATGACCCACTTCCTGATTGGCAGAGAGGAGATTCAGTGTTTATTCGCTATTGCCACACATCTGGGTAGGCTCAGGGGCAGTGCTTGCGCCCCAAGCCCACCCTCTTTTGAGGCTCAATAGAGCCTCTGGCTCTAATCACGTGCTTAAAAAAAAAACACCCCCCCCTGTTCTGAGTGGAACCTGTCCAGTAAACCGGTTTATGTTTTTAGCCACTGTGCTGCAGCTCAGTTTCAGCATTTTGGCAATCTTCTTATAGCCTAGGCCATCTTTATGTAGAGCAACAATTCTTTGTTTCAGAGTTCTTTGTCATGAGGTGCCATGTTGAACTTAAAGTGACCAGTGTGAGAGAGTGAGAGTGATAACACCAAATTTAACACAAACCTGCTCCCTATTCACACATGAGACCTTGTAACACTAACGAATCCCATGGCACCGGGAGGAAAAATTTCTAATTGGGCCCAATTTGGACATTTTCACTTAGGGGTGTACTCACTTTTGTTGCCAGTGGTTTAGACATTAATGGCTGTGTGTTGAGTTATTTTGAGGGGACAGCAAATTTACACTGTTATACAAACTGTACACTCACTACTTTACATTGTAGCAAAGTGTCATTTCTTCAGTGTTGTCACATGAAAAGATATAATAAAATATTTACAAAAATGTGAGGGGTGTACTCACTTTTATGAGATGCTGTAAGTGACATAGACTAACTTTATCTTTTGTATTGCCTTCATGATAAGGGCTCATTCCATATGCAGAGACATTTTTTGCTGCTTCTGCATTTACCTCTGAGCACAGTGTCTATGTTTGGACCCATGCACCCACTCCTGCCCGCATGACAAATTGTCCATGTAGCCACTTAATTTGCATCAGCTTCTATGGGCTGCCTGCACGCAGTTCTTAGGTCAAAGAAGACACAGCAAAAAGCCGCTCTGCATGGAGGACAAGACTCAGTGCTAATCTGAATGAGCCCTAGCAATCCTGGCCCTTATAATAAAACAGGATCACTATGCAGAGCAAATACTTGCTGTAACTCTGCTGTCCATATGAGCCATCACTTCAATGCTGATGGAAACACTGCAAAATGTCACTTGTCAGCAACAGGCCACCCATCCGGCCAGCGAGGAAGCAAACTGTAAAACCAGGTAAGTATTATCTGCTGCTGTCTAGTTGTTGCCAATGACAGGACCAATAGTGTGACATGCCCCAAAAGTAAGCTGTAAAGAGTTTCCTTTCCTGGGAAATTATATTATAATCACACACAAATAAAATTAATTATTTGCTCATTTTTATGGTCAAATATTAATTTCATGTCACAAAGCTGTTTTAGAAAAGTGACCTATTCTTTCAACCTATTGGGTTTAGCTTAAAATGTAATATACGTAACTGTCATTTTTAAAGAGATGCTTAAAGGGGTTGTAAAGGTACAATTTATTTTTCCCCTAAATAGCTTCCTTTACCTTAGTGCAGTCCTCCTTCACTTACCTCATCCTTCCATTTTGCTTTTAAATGTCCTTATTTCTTCTGAGAAATCCTCACTTCCTGTTCTGTCTGTAACTACACACAGTAATGCAATGCTTTCTCCCTGGTGTGGAGTGTCATGCTCGCCCCCTTCCTTGGACTACAGGAGAGTCACGACGCCCACTAACACACAGCTCCTTTCTCTATCTGCAACGTAGAGAGAGTCCTGACTATCCTGTAGTCCAAGGGAGGGGGTGAGCACGACACTTCACACCAGGGAGAAAGCCTTGCATTACTGTGTGGAGTTACAGACAGAAGAACAGGAAGTGAGGATTTCTCAGAAGAAATAAGGACATTTAAAAGCAAAATCGGAGGTAAGTGAAGAAGGACTGCACTAAGGTAAAGGAAGCTATTTAGGAAAAAAATTGTACCTTTACAACCCCTTTAAGTCTCATTTACACGATAAGAATATTGGACAAATGATCATTATTATTATTTTTTGCATGCTAGTCTTATATCGAAAACCAATAAGTTACCGAAATAAAATAAATAAAAGATCACCACGCTTATTAAAAAATATTTTTAAGTATAAATAAGCATCTTTCTAATGAAAGCTGCTACCACCTTAGAGCCGGTTCACACTGGGGCGACCTGGGATCCGACTTCAAGTCATCCCCAAGTTGCCCCAAGTCGTGTGGTCCAGAAAATCAATGGAAGTGAATGGAGCCATCTTAATGTACACTACTGAAGTCGCTCCAACTTCAGAAAAGGTTCCTGTCTGACTTGTAGGCAACTTGTACCCATTGATTTCAATGGAAGTCGCCTCAGAAGTCGGATCACTGTCACCACCATAAAATATAAATAAACGTATTCAAATAGTGAAGCGCTTTCCATCTCTATTTAAAGTGATAAATACACTTTATAAACTAACACTCAAAAATTTCCAATCTCGAATCACCTCTACAAATGATAACTAATTTTCATATACAGTACAGACCAAAAGTTTGGACACACCTTCTCATTCAAAGAGTTTTCTTTATTTTCATGACTATGAAAATTGTAGATTCACACTGAAGGCATCAAAACTATGAATTAACACATGTGGAATTATACATAACAAAAAAGTGTGAAACAACTGAAAATATATTTCATATTCTAGGTTCTTCAAAGTAGCCACCTTTTGCAGCAGACACATCTCTAGAACTGTTAAGAGGAGACTGTGTGAATCAGGCCTTCATGGTAGAATATCTGCTAGGAAACCACTGCTAAAGAAAGGCAACAAGCAGAAGAGACTTGTTTGGGCTAAAGAACACAAGGAATGGACATTGGACCAGTGGAAATCTGTGCTTTGGTCTGATGAGTCCAAACTTGAGATCTTTGGTTCCAACCCCCGTGTCTTTTTTTGCAACGCAGAAAAGGTGAACGGATGGACTCTACATGCCTGGTTCCCACCGTGAAGCATGGAGGAGGAGGTGTGATGGTGTGTGGGGTGCTTTGCTGGTGACACTGTTGGGGATTTATTCAAAATTGAAGGCATACTGAACCAGCATGGCTACCACAGCATCTTGCAGCGGCATGCTATTCCATCCGGTTTGCGTTTAGTTGGACCATAATTTATTTTTCAACAGGACAATGACCCCAAACACACCTCCAGGCTGTGTAAGGGCTATTTGGCCAAGAAGGAGAGTGATGGGGTGCTGCGCCAGGTGACTACCTCTTGAAGCTCATCAAGAGAATGCCAAGAGTGTGCCAAGCAGTAATCAAAGCAAAAGGTGGCTAGTTTGAAGAACCTAGAATATGAAATATATTTTCAGTTGTTTCACACTTTTTTGTTATGTATAATTCCACATGTGTTAATTCATAGTTTTGAAGCCTTCAGTGTGAATCTACAATTTTCATAGTCATGAAAATAAAGAAAACTCTTTGAATGAGAAGGTGTGTCCAAACGTTTGGTCTGTACTGTATGCAAAATAACAACATTTATATCAATATAAATTGAAGTCCAATCAAATAAAATGTCCCATAATCAAATACAGGTCAGAACAAAGTAACAAACCTGCCAATAAATTCTGAATGATTTCAGAAGCATCTCAAACTGATACCAGTTTGGTATCAGCTTTATAAATTGAGACCAATATATTTTAAGTTACCTAAGGGCCCAATCACACTTAAAGAGAAATTCCAGGTTTGGGTATTTTATACATAGTTACATTGGTTAAGCTCGAACCAATGTAACTGTGCATATACCATACCTGGTTGATGCCCCTGAAAGCTGAAAAATCACTGAAGTAGACACAGCTACTTAGCTGCCTGGCATGGGCGCCATTCAAAGAATGCTTTGCATTTTCTGAATTTATTGCAAAGCATTCTCTGATTTGGACGTGGTGGAGAGATGGTACGGTAACGTCACACTCTCCAACTCGTCCCCTAGCATTGTTGTGCGTTAGGCTTTACTGTACAGAGCATTGGCTGACATATACATGGAATGGCATCACAAAGCACTGCATGCAGAACAGGTGCATTGCCATGCATTGTGGTGCCCATTATCACAACACACAAGTGTTAAAGGGCCCTTCCCCTCGAGGGGGAGGTAAGTTAACTTATTGTGAGTAAAAAAAATAAAATCTTGCAAAGTTTATGTAGCTTTTTGAGTCTGAAAACAACATTTACACACCTATGCAATGATTTTATATGTGACCTATTTGTTTATGTTTACATTTTAATTTAAAAAAATTATTACGCGTTAAACTTACAACCTAGTGAACTGGCCCCATAAAACCCTAAATAAACTTACCATATTGATAGGGCCGTGCTCCTAGCCTTCTACCTGCAGGGGCTAAATTGGATGTCAAAACATTTCGAGGTTTGTAAGGGTTTCGTGGGTCATCTCCAGCCATTCTCTGCGCGACAGAAGAGCCTATTGGAAGGGCATTTGAGGGTGTCTCCCTGTCAGAGCTTACAGAATTTAATTGTCTTTGCGGGGTGATTGCCCTTTGAATTGCATTACTATTTTGAGTGATGTCAGTCCTTTCTGATACTTCATTATTCATGGTGACAGGACTCCACTGTGTAATGTTACTCCTTGGAGTGACAGAGGTCCGTTGTGTAATGTCATTCCTTTGGGTGACAGACCTCTGTTGTGTAGCATCATTCTTCTGAGTTATAGTACTATGCAATGGGATGTCATTTCTCAGCAGAACATCACTAACCTCTGTAGGAATTCTTTGGGTCATTCTGTTAGGCTGTGCAGGAGTTGCATAACTTCTTTGGGATGCAGACTGTGGAGTTGCTTTACTTGTTTGCATTGCGCTGCTCTGCGTAGATACCCTATGCATAGCCTCATTTTTCTGTGTACTTGTTGTTTCTGTGACTGCCATGTACTCAGTTGAAGTCTGCTTTTTACTCTTAATTGTTGTAGGGTATACTTGTGTGATATCATTTCTTTGCATCGACTCTTGCTGAATTCCTTTGGTTTTGTGGGTGGAAGATATATGTTCCTTATTGCTTGTGTAAATTCTCAAAGGAGTATCACTCCTTTGGGTGGGAGTTTGACTGAGGTTAAGTTGTTCTTCAGCATGACTTGGTTTACCATTACTGATGAAGTCTCTTGTCTGAGGTCCTGCAGGTCTCCTTGGTTTAACAGGGTTATGTACCTCCGAAATGTAGAAAGTACCAGCTCTGTGATCAGAACCTGAGCTCTGGAGGCTGAAAACTCGTCCATTACTTTCCCATCTAAATCTGCGACGCCAGGAACCTCTTGGGCCATCAGGTTGTGCTCCATGTGACATCAGCAGTAAAAGGAAAGGGATGAAGAAGAGAGGAGGCATTGTTCTATGCAGGTTTCTACAGACACTGTAAATTTAAGAATGTTCAAATGTTTCTTCAGGATTGAACACACTTGACTCAGCAAGCTGTTGTTGGATTCTCAATCTTGCTACTTCACCTCAGGTTGAATAAGTAGTTTACTGGCTCACTGGTTGCATCAGGCTAGGTAGCAAGGTGTCTAAATCTACCGCATTTCTTGAATTACTTTTAAAGTTCCTGTAATATCTAATTCAAGTATAAAATCACTGAAGTCTCTTCATCATGGTGGCTCTTGTTAGCTGTAGGGAATCTTTTTCACATTATATGCCGCCTTTTCACTGAATAAGAGACTCCGTTCTGTCTTCTCTGAATTCATTTTCCACCTCCTCCTCCACTGATAACACCTCCCTTTTCAAACGGAACCTTGCATACTTTCTGTTTGTGTGTGTGTCTCTCACCTCTTTCTGGTCTCTCTGTACACATATAACACACACACACAAAGAATTCCATTCTTGGATTTGCAAAACGAGGGAAAGTGTTTCTATTCTGTTCAAGTTATCCTATTTTGTTACTGTTGGTCATTAAATGATCTAAATCCAATTTCCCAAAAGTTCATAAATATTATTCAATTTATTGGCAGCCTATTGTATAAGTTTATGAAGTTTGAGTGGGTTTATAGATTACCACAAGTCATTATATAATAATATATATTAGAATTTTCACCTTTCACACTGGTGCGACTATGCTCCGACTTTGGGAGCACATTGCATGACATGTATTAATCAATATTTCCATATGAGAGCCGTCTTAACTGGTCCGACTTGTGTAGGTCTGACTTTGAAAAAGGTTCCTGCACTTCTTTGGTCTGACTTGGGCACGATTTTGGCCCATTGATTTAAATGTAAGTCGCATCCAAGTTGGATCATTACCTTAACTGATCCTGCTTGTGGAATGCAACCCGTACTCTGAGGATCATGAAGGGGAACCTCACGCCAAATTAATAAAACAAAAAACCGGCGTGGCCCCCCAAGACCATAGCCAACCCTTCGGTCTGGTATGAATTTTAAGGGGATTTCCCACGCCAAAATAAAAAAAAGGCATGGCCCCCCCAAAATCCATACCAGACTCTTATCCAAGCACACAGCCCAGCAGGTCAGGAAAGGGGGTCGGACTAGCGAGCAGCCCCCCTCATGGACCATACCAGGCCACATGCCCCAAACCACCTTGTCCCCAGCTTGATGAGGACAAGGGCCTCTTCCCAGCAGCCCTGGGCGGTTGTTGTAGGGGTCTGTGGGCAGGGGGCCCACCTTATCTGGCCCCCCTTATCTGAAAGAGTAGAGGTACAAAATGTGTCAAAAATAAATGAAAACAGTACACAGGTTTTTGACAAAGTCCTAGATTAAAAATGAAGAATGTCCTCCGTCGTAGCTCCAACATGTTTTCTTTCTCTGGTGATGTCTTCTCCCTCCAGTCTTCTTCCTCTGGTTCCTCTCCCTCTGCTGTCTTCTTCCACTGGTTCTTCTGCTGTTTCTTTTTCTTTCACTGATGTTTGATCCCGACCAGGGACAGATTAAGAACATCATGGGCCTGGTGCTGAGGATTTTGGTGGGGCCTTTTAGGCTGCATTCACACCTCCGCGACAAGTAACGCCGCGTACGCGGCGTATTTTGCCGCGAATAGTGTAACTTTTTTTTACAAATCCTTCCTATTGCTTTGTATGGCCGAATGCCAATGCTGCCGGAAAAAAAGGGTCCGGGACTTTTTTTCATGCCGCAGGTGTACGGCGTCTATGAGATGTGAACCATCTCATAGACAGCAATGGGAATTCTCCCCTCCAGCGGCACGAGCGGCCGGCGTCGGGCGTTTTGTCGCGGAGGTGTGAATGGGGTGTAATAAATAATAAATAAATGCGTGGGAATGACATGAACGCAGCCCAGCCAAGGCAAGTGACCAAAGGCACAGAACCCAGAAGGAAGAACGGGTGAAGTTGGAAGTGTCCAGGTCCCGCCGGATTCATCACAGCGCAGCACTGGAGAGCTCAGTCTGAAAATGTAAGTGTACACTAATGTGCTAATATGCTGTGCATACTTGTACGTTGTGGCATAACCTACCCCAGGGCCTCTAAAAAGTAGTAATGTCAGGAAAGTTTACTACCGCTTTATTATCACAGGATCCCAGGAGCCTCTCATGGGGCCCCCTACTGACCCGGTGGACGGTGGCCCTTGGGCAGTGCCTAAGTGCACAGTTGCCAACATTTAAAAAATATTTTCAGGGCCACTTTTTTATATAAGTGCTATATTTAGAGTAGCTGAGATCCCCGATGTTCCTCTATACATCATAGTAGTAATCACAAAATTAAAGGAGTACTAATAATGGGGCAGAACAAATATGAGAACTGAGATTTCCTTTAGTTGAACTAACAAAAGTGTGTCCATTCTAGAGCTGGTAACATTGAGGATATTCAGTATAATTTTAAAGAACTGTTTTTGTGGGTAAGCGACATAGGGGAGGAGTATGGATGGTATATAAGTGGGAAGTATGTGCAGGTGAGGGAGAGGAATGTGGAGGGTCTAACAGTGGGCACTATGTACAGGAGAGGAGTACAAAGGGTACGGAAAAAAGCACTATGTACAGGAGAGGAGTGTGAAGGGTATGACAATTGGCAGTATGTACAGGAAGAGTGAGGGGGTATGACAGAGGGTAGTACGTACCAGAGAGAAGTGTGGAGGGTATGATGGGGCAGTATGTACAGGAGAGGAGTGTGGAGGGTATGACACTGGGCAGTATGTACAGGAGAGGAATGTAGACGGTATGATAGTGGGCTCTATGTATAGGAGAGGAGTGTGGAGGGTATGACAGTGAACACTATGTATAGGAGAGGAGTGTGGAGGGTATGACAGTGGGCACTATGTATAGGAGAGGAGTGTGGAGGGTATGACAGTGAGCAGTATGTACAGGAGAGGAGTGTGGAGGGTGCGACAGTGGGCACTAAGTACAGGAGAGAAGTGTATGACAGCAGGCACTATGTACAGGAGAGGAGTGTGAAGGGTATGACAGTGGGCACTATGTACAGGAGAGGAGTGTGTAGGGTATGACAGTGGGTACTATGTATAGGAGAGAAGTGTGGAGAGTATGACAGTGGGCACTATGTACAGGAGATGAGTGTGGAGAGTATGACAGTGAGCACTATATACAGGAGTGGAAGGATATTTAGGGACTGAGTAGTGGTTAAGCGGGTCATACATGGATTGAAATTACGCCAATTATGCAGAGACCAGCCATAGTCAATCTATGTATGGGCTAGCTGGTTTTACACAAGTCAATCTATTAATCAACTTGAGTACAACCAGCCTGTTTTTTTTTCTAAAAACAATCAGTGCTGCCAGCTAAAGTTAGCAACACTGATCATTGTACGCACTGGCAGAACACAATAACACTGCAGGAGTGATTCCCCCATCCACAGGTCAGCAGGTGAGAGGGTGTGTGGGGACAGGCTGGGGAGAGATACTAGTCAGTGGCTGGGTAGGCACTGGTAGTATCAGAGCCAGATACACACAGGTTACATACGCCACGATCGTTAGAGCGAGAACAGAGGGCCAAATTCTCAAAAAAGCTGCCTAACTTAACTTTCAGCAGTTAAGTTACACTGACTTAAAATCTCTACCTAAGAGCCCGATCTTCAAAGCACTTACCTAGAAATTTCAGGCCGTGTAACTTAAGTGCCGCCGTCGCAAGGCGGTCCTCCTCTCCGGGGGGCGTTTAAAATTTAAATGAGGAGCGCTCCCGCGCCGGCCGTACTGCGCATGCGTGTGACGTAATTTTCCCGACGTGCAGCGCGCGAACGTAATTGACGCCGGGCGGCTTTGAAGATTGCGACGGGACACTAAAGTTGCGACGGGTGAAAAAAAATATACGCGCCGGGAAAACAAATAATTATAAAAAAAAATGACAGCGTCGCTCAGCATGCATTCCTGAGAGGGAGAACTCCATGCCAATTTTCAAAGAAAAAACCGGCATGGGTTCCCCCCCCCAGGAGCATACCAGGTCCTTAGGTCTGGTATGGGTTGTAAGGAGACCCCCCTACGCCGAAAAATCGACGTAGGGGGTCCCCCTACAATCCATACCAGACCCGTATCCAAAGCACGCTACCCGGCCGGTCAGGAAGGGAGTGGGGACGAGCGAGCGCCCCCCCTCCTGAGCCGTGCCAGGCCGCATGCCCTCAACATGGGGGGGTTGGGTGCTCTGGGGCAGGGGGGCGCACTGCGGGCCCCCCCACCCCAGAGCACCCTGTCCCCATGTTGATGAGGACAGGACCTCTTCCCGACAACCCTTGCCGTTGGTTGTCGGGGTCTGCGGGCGGGGGCTTATCGGAATCTGGGAGTCCCCTCAAATAAGGGGGCCCCCAGATACCGGCCCCCCACCCTAAGTGAATGGATATGGGGTACATCGTACCCCTACCCATTCACCTGGAGGCAAAAAGTAAAAGTTAGTAAACACACAACACAAGGGTTTTTAAAATAATTTATTATTCTGCTCCGGAGGCCCCCCCTGTCTTCTTTATTAGCTCTATTACCAGGGGGGGCTTCTTCTTCCACTCTCCGGGGGTCTTCTTCCACTCTCCGGGGGTCTTCTTCCACTCTCCGGGGGGGGTTTCTTCTTCCGCTCTCCGGGGGGGGCTTCTCCGCTCTCCGGGGGTCTTCTTCTATCTTCGCCGCTCTCCGCTGTTGACTCGGCGAACCCCGGTTCTTCTGCAGATGTCTGGTGCCTTCTTCTTCAGCGCTGGCTGCCTGCTATCTTTGTGTGTTAGCTCAATTACGAGCTAACACGACCTAAGGGCCTGGTATGCTCCTGGGGGGGGGAACCCATGCCGGTTTTGAATTTAAAAATTGCCGTGGAGTTCTCCCTCAGGAATGCATACCAAATGCCGTCGCTTGAATGGGCCTTTACAAGGTGTGACTAACTTTACACATTGTAAAACCAGCCCTAGTTTTGCGCAAGCAAAATCGGAACTTACGCAGAAATCACAATGCTGAAATGCTTTGAGAATCTGCTTAAGTCCTCATTTGCATACTCAAAGCTGCATTTCCATGAGAAATGCCCCCAGCGGCGGATGCGGTACTGCATCCTAAGATCTGACCGTGTAAGTGTCTTACACATGTCAGATTTTCTGCCTAACTTTGGAAAAAGCCTTTTGAGAATCGTTTCCAAAGTTAGGCACAGACTGAACAGCAGTTAAGTCTGCGTATCTCTTTTGGGAATCAGGCCCAATAATTCTAGTACTAGACCTCCTCTGTAACTCTAAACATGTAACCTAAAAAAATAGGATACCAAAAAAAATTGTGCTAACTTAACTAACTAACTGTTTTTTTGGCTACCCCAGATACTATATGTTCTTCACAACTCTCCAATTTGGGTGAACCAAATATGGTTCAAACGAATGGAAACATTATTCAGGGAGTTAATGTGGAAGGGAGGCCAGGCCAGAATTAGACTGCAGACTATGCAGCTCCCGGTGAAGGAGGGGGGGATGGCGGTCCCACACCCTAGAACATATTTTCTGGCATCTCAGTTGCAACACATGTTGGGTTGTGGTATTCAAAATCCGGGTAACAACGACTTTAGATTAATCCTATTAAGGTCCCCACATAAAATCCTAATAGAAGCCCTGGAAGCAAACTCGCTTCGCCATCAGTGCCCAACTGTAAAGCTAATCAACAAAGTGTGGCAAACTACTAAAGCTTTGCTGGGATATACTGGTGTAACTGAGTATGCCCCCCTTGGGCACAATGAAAACTTGACAGAACTTAAAGATATTGAAATCCCTAAGATCTGGGAGAATCAGGGAATAACACGGCTATTACACATGTACGAGGGAAACTTAATCAAAACGTTTTCGAAATTGAGGGGTGAATTCAACATACCAAATAAAACATTCTTCAATTATCTACAAGTCAGGCACGCCCTCCAAACCCAGTTTAAGATTCATCCAATGGTTAGGACCCATACCCCTGTGCTTCTTAAAATGATTCAGACTAACATCACAAAAGGTCAAATCTCTGTACTGTACGGGAAATTGGGGGCTAAAGCCATAAGTCAAACCGGGGTCTCTAAAAGCCGAGAAAGGTGGGAAAGAGACATTGGATTGTTAACCTCTGAGCAGTGGAACCAAATCTTACAGAGAGGAACATCGGTGTCAATTGCCCCTGCACAGAGATTGTCCCATCTATTCCTACTGCACAGGGTCTATTACACCCCTAAAAAAATGTTCGTACTAGGCTGGAATGCAAGTGATGAATGCCCCAGGTGCAAAGCAACAGGGGATTTCATCCACATGTTCTGGAGATGCCCCAAGCTTTTTAGATATTGGATAGAAGTGATAAATAGGATTAATAAAATCTTTAAGACCTCTTTAGAGCCGGAGGCCAGAACCTGCCTCCTAGGAGACATGGAAAACCATAGAATCCCTGCAGGAGCTTTGGAAAGCGTGCTTAGGTGCCTTTTCCAAGCTCGGAAGCTAATAGCACAGAGATGGCAAGCGCATGTTCCTCCAACAGTCGAGAACTGGGTTGAAACCATCAATGCTCTGATTTGGTGCGAGAGGGTGGCCTTTATTAAGCAAGGAAACTACAACAGGTTTAGAAGAGTGTGGGAGCCTTGGCTGACAGAAATGGGAATATCCGTGGAGAGATAATCTCTATAGGGGGACCACAAACCCCCCCTTATCCCAGTAGTTGGTAAAGCCGAACGACAAGGAGAAATCAATCTAATATCGCTCTCTCCAGTTCTGGACATGCTGGATTCCCTTTCCAGGTTTTTGAGATTAGACACTTTCTCCCTTTTTGTTTTCTTTCTCTCTCTTTTTATTTTCTTTTCCATTCTACTCTCTTCTCTTTTACCCCTTTGTTCAAAAGACAATGTAGACCAAGATATCTGCCTCTACTTTTTTATAACACGTCCATAACATTAATAGGGAGGGTGGGAGGGGGGAGAAGAGAGGGAGGGGATGGGGTAAATTAAGGAATTTAAATAATATATGCTTGGTTATATGTAGAAATATAATGTAATTGTACCAGACAATGTGAACTATCGACATGTAAACATATAAATCTGTAGATATGTCTATTCTTTGGAAAACAATAAAGAAAAATTAAGATAAAAAAAAAACTAACTGTTTTTTTAATGAATGAAATTTTTTTTTCCAAAAAAACATGTTTGAAAAATTGCTGCGCAAATACTGTGGTAGAGCTGCACAATTAATCGTTAAAAAAATCGTGATCTCGATTCAACCCCCCTGACGATCTTCAATGCAGAGTTTGCTGATTCTTTCATATAACAAGTGGAGAGACTTTCAGCTGTCAAAAGAAAATATCTGGGCAGTCTGCCAAGTTTTTAACAGGAAACATTGTAACTGACACTTCCTTCTTATATCAAAGGGATACACTTCTGTGTGTAAAGAACAAATCTGGGCAGTCTGCAAAGTTTGTAAACAAAATGAAACATTGTAACTAACTAACATTGTAACTAAATTTAACCACTTAAAGTCCAACACTTGTTTCTTAAGTTAGAAAGCAATATTATTTGCTAGAAAATTACTTGGAACTGCCAAACATTATATATATTTTAGCAGAGACTCTAGGGAATACAATGGCTATTGCTGCAATATGTTATGTCACACTGCATTTTCCCACTTCAATGAATAATAAAAACCATAAAAACAAAACAGTGAAGTTAGCCCATTTTTTTTTTTTTTTAATGTGAAAGATGATGTTATGCCGCAACAATCGTGAGAGAATCGTGATCTATCTTCTAAGCAAAAAAATTGCAATTCTCATTTTAGCCAGAATCGTGCAGCTCTATACCGTGCAACATAAAAAGTGCAAAGACCACCATAGAGTAATTTTCTAGCAAAAAACAAATGATGATTTTTACATGTAGTAGAGAAGTGTCAGAATTGGCCTGGGTGGCAAGGGGTTAATTACCATGAGTAATATACAAATAATTATTATAAGCCCTGTGATCCTATCAGTCTGCTGCAGTGTGTCAGCTTGTATTTATATTGGCCGCTCTGAATGTAGCTTCTGACAGGCTGTGCAAGCAGGCCCGTATCTCCGGAACCATAAATGATAGCCGTCCCATATTTTAACCAGTTGTGGGGTAGCTCTTCCCATGCCTACTCCCAAATGTGGGGTTTCTGTGACCTCTGGTCATCGAGCTACAACCCCCCGAATTCGATCTTAGAAAAAAAAAAATCTTAAAAAAAAAAAAAAAAAAAAATTTTTTTTTTTTTTTTTTTTTTTTGGCAAATGGGCCTATCTTGAGAAAGGGGCCTGGAGCTGCAGCTCCATCAGCCCCATTGTTAATCCGGCCCTGATCCCGACGCAGAGCCCGCCCTGCCCCAAAGTACCCCCCTGCCCCAAAGTCTGGTATGGATTGTGGGGGGGGGACCCCACACCGTTCCTTTTTTTTTGCCGTGGGGGTTCTCCTTTAAAATCCACTTCACACCGAAGGTTTTAGTATGGTCTTGGGGGGGGGGGGGGCATCAAGATTCATACCAGACTCAAAGAGCCTGGTATGGTTGGATCAAAGTCGGATCCCATTCATTGAAGTCACATGGAAGTCGGACATAAAGTCGTAAGCAAAAGTCGAATCGGAAGTCGTCTGACTTCGTCTGAGCAGTGTGAACCTGGCCTTAAAGGCCTTTCCTCATTTGTAATTACAGCCACATAGTTATCACAATACAGTACTGCATTGGCTATCCTACTGTAAGGCTGTCTAAAATAGGCAACTCCTATGTTTTTTGTTAAATAATTTTCTATAATACTTAAAATAAAATGAAATTGGAATAAACTTTAATTTGAAACAATTGTACTTAAAATTTTAGGTAAAAATTACCAAAAGATAAGAACACTAATTTAATTTACTGTTAGGAATCTTTCTATTTTCCATGTAAATGTACTGAAACCTACTGTACATAATCTGCTCATCGGCTGTTTCAAAAGCACTCTTTTCTTCACCTAATCAAAAACAAGCAGATTAAAGGGGACCTGTCTATTGCTTAAACAGTTGAAGGTCTCCGGCAAAAAAATACCTTTAATACCCACCTCCCCAGTGACCCTTGTTACTTACATTCACTCCATTCGAGCACTGCAGCCTCCGTCATTCAACATTTTCAAGAGTTTCAGGCTGTCAACACTTACAAAAGTACCAGATGTCAATGTCACCCTCCTTCCGCTTTAATTCCCTTTTCCAACTTGGTTACTAAAAGACTCAGGCTGCAAATATGCAAAACTCCCAGAAGTGTTGAATACTCAAAAGCTTAAGGAGGCTGCGGTGTTGGAACAGAGGGAAGATAGGAGAGAAAGGCAACCGGAGATGAGGTGAGTATAAGCGTTCTTCAGCTCAAATTTTTTGAAGCAATTAATAGGGTTGCTTTTAACAGTGCTGCTGCTAACATGAAAATGTTTTTATTTTTATTTTTTTCAAATAATGAACAACTAAGACCCCACCATTATCATTAATCACTCACCTTGGTGGTGACCATTGGGGGAATTATTGGGTCTTGCGACAGACTGGAAAAAATGTATTTATGATTATGCAGTTGTGAGTTGATTATAAGCTAAAAATTGCTGTTTTTAATTATGTTTTTAATTATGTTCATGAGTAGTATTACTGCAGGGTTTAGCACTTTATCGATATCCTCTCTGGTTGTCACAGTACCTTCAACTAAAAGGCTGTGTTCCATATCCAATCCTTTGAAACCATCTCCTTGGGAGTAGCAGATAGCATTATAATTATTAGGGATCCATTTTTTCAACACTGCTTACTGATACTTTTCTTTAACCACGTAAGACCCGGACCAAAATGCAGCTAAAGGACATTGCCCCTTTTTGCGATTCGGCACTGCGTCGCTTTAAATGACAATTGCGCGGTCGTGCGACGTGGATCCCAAACAAAATTGGCGTCCTTTTTTTCCCACAAATAGAGCTTTCTTTTGGTGGTATTTGATCACCTCTGCGTTTTTTATTTTTTGCGCTATTAAACAAAAATAGATCACCAATTTTGAAAAAAATGCAATATTTTTTACTTTTTGATTTTTTGTGTGACTGCGACATTATGACGGACACTTCGGACAATTTTGACACATTTTTGGGACCATTGTCATTTTCACAGCAAAAAATGCATTTAAAATGCATTGTTTATTGTGAAAATAACAATTGCAGTTTGGGAGTTAACCACAGGGGGCGCTAATGGGGTTATATGTGACCTGAAGTGTGTTTACAACTGTAGGGGGGTTTGGCTGTAGGTGTGACGTCATCGATTGTGTCCCCCTATAAAAGGGATTACACGATTGATGCTGCCGCCACAGTGAAGAACGGGGAAGCCGTGTTTACACACGCTCTCCCCATTCTTCAGCTCCGGGGACCGATCGCAGGACTCCAGCGGCGATCGGGTCCGCGAGTCCTGCGGTCACGGGGTTTCGGACCGGGTCGCGGGAGCGCGCCGTGGGCACACGCCCGCGACCCCACGGCTGGGCTTAAAGGACAACGTACCTATACGTTGATGTGCCCAGCCGTGCCATTCTGCCGACGTATATCGCCGTGAAGGGGTCGTTAAGTGGTTAAGTACTCGCCGATACCAATTACCAATACCTATCGTCTAGGAAGAGTAGGTGGATAAGTGGTTAGGGAGTTGGGCTTGGCTGGGGTGGGGGGGGAGTAGGTGGTAAGTGAGGGCAGGGTGGGGGGAGAGGTAGTAGGAGGGTAATTGGGGGCAGGGTGGGGGAGAGGGAGTAGGAGGGTAAGTGAGAGCAGGGTGGGGGAGAGGAGCTACAATGGACTCTGGGAACACAAAGGACAGAAAGAGCAGCACCATCTAAGTGCATTATGACCGCAATTTATTTCAAATATTTTATTTAAACCACAAAAAGATAAGTCCAGGTTCTCACCGGAGTCATATATTCGCAAAAAACATAACAATTGCATTGTAATAGTAAAATAATAGTCCTCATAATGATCAAATAATACATAACACCTTTTATGTTTGTCCTATTAAAATATAGCACCGTTTTTTTTTATAGCAACCCTGGGAAGAGACCCTTGCCAGCTATACCTGGAATCACCTTTCCATTTTCCGTTTCCTAAATTACAATAGAAGAAAGAAAAGAAAAAGAAAAAAAGGGAGGGGGGAAGGGGCGGCCCTAATGAGCAATGGATAATTAATTATCGGTTATCTAATTATAATGTCTATACTCGACAATCATGAGTTGAGTAAGGTCAAACCTTCTTCAGAGAGGATAAATGTATTCCACCATCTCAGACCATATGCCACAAACTGCATCAAATTGGTCTGCATGGCTGTCATCCCAGAAGGAAGCTTCTTCTAAAGATGATGCACAAGAAAGCCCGCAAACAGTTTGCTGAAGACAAGCAGACTAAGGACATGGATTACTGGAACCATGTCCTGTGGTCTGATGAGACCAAGATAAACTTATTTGGTTCAGATGGTGTCAAGCGTGTGTCGCGGCAGCCAGGAGGAGTACAAAGACAAGTGTTTCTTGCCTAAAGTCAAGCATGTTGTTGGGAGTTTCATATTCTGGGGCTGCATGAGTACTGCCAGAACTGGGGAGCTACAGTTCATTTAGGGAACCATGAATGCCAACATGTACTGTGACATACTGAAGCAGAGCATGACCCCCTCCCTTCGGAGACTGGGCTGCAGGGCAGTATTCCAACATAATAACGACCCCAAACACACCTCCAAGACGACCACTTCCTTGCTAAAGAAGCTCAGGGTAAATGTGATGGACTGGCCAAGCATGTCTCCAGACCTAAACCCTATTGAGCATCTGTGGGGCATCCTCAAATTATTGGTGGAGGAGCGCAAGATCTCTAACATTCACCACCTCCGTGGGGTTTTCATGGAGGAGTGGAAGAGGACCAAAGTGGCAAGCTGTGAAGCTCTGGTGAACTCCATGCCCACGAGGATTAAGGCAGTGTTGGAAAATAATGGTGGCCACACAAAATATGGACACTTTGGGCCCAATTCAGACATTTTCACTTAGGGGTGTACTGACTTTTTGCCAACGGTTTAGACATTAATGGCTGTGTGTAAGCTGTACACTCACTACTTTACATTGTTGCAAAGTGTAATTTCTTCAGTGTTGTCACATGAAAATATAAAGTAAAATATTTAAAAAAATGTGAGGGTGTACTTACTTTTGTGAGATACTGTATATATAGAGAAGAATCAACCCCCTTTAAAATAATCCCATGTTGTTGCTTTGCAGCCTAAAATGAAGGCAGGCACATATTTTGCTTTATCCAGCTGTTTTTACTCAGTGAAACTTATAACATCCAAGTAAAAGTGATAACACCAACATGTCAGAAAATAAAAATAAAAAAACAGAATCACTGAGTTGGAAAAACGGATCACCCCCTTATGTTAGTATTTTGTTGAATCACCTTTTACTTTAATTACATCCTTTAGTCTGTTGGGATATGTCTCTACTAACTTTGCACATCTAGGCCCAGATTCTCAAAGGGCTTACGACGGCGCAGTGCCATGTACGCCGTCGTAAGTCCTAATCTGGGCCGTCGTATCTATGCGACTGATTCTTAGAATCAGTTACGCATAGATATCCATTAGATCCGACAGGCATAAGTCTCTTACGCCGTCGGATCTTAAATGCAATTTTTTTTTGTCTTTTTTTTTTTTTTTTTAGGATATTACCGCCTTCATGCTTTACTGTAGGAATGGTGATATTTGGATGGTAAGCTGCATGGAATTTCCGCATTTGGTGTTGAGGCCAAATCATAACATTTTAGTCTCACCTTTCTTTCATGTGGCCTCAGAATCTTCAAGGTGCGTTTTAGAGTAGAATTTTTCTTGCAACCCTCCCATACAAGGTACATTTGTGGAGAATTTGTGATATTGTTGTAACACGCACACAATGACCACTCTTTGTCATAAACTTCTGCAACTGCTTCAGAGTTGCTGTAGGCCTCTTGGTAGCCTCTGACCAGTTTCCTCCTGGCTCTTTCATCCAGTTTGGAGCAACGTCCTGATCCAGGGAGGGTCTGTGTTGTACCAAATACCATCCATTTAATAATAGACTTTACTGTGTTTCTAGGCATTGATGAAGCCTTTGAAATGTTTTTGTATCCATCGCCTGACTTGTGTCTGTCCACAACTTAATCCCGGAGATCGTTTGATGGTGCAACCCATAAGTGATTGTTTGCTTCGGTTTCACTACCAGGGATTAAAATGCTCCAGGAAAGCTCTTTTTATGCTGAGCTAATCAAAATGACCACAGCTAATCACAGTTGAAAGTCAAATGGCTTTGTGTGCCGTTGAGATGGTGATTATCTACACCAGGGGTGCCCAACCTGTTGAAGAGTGAGGGCCACTTAAGTGACTTGGTAACCGGTCACGGGCCACAATATGCAAAGCGGGTGGATGACAGGTCCGTGTGCACTCTGCATATGCAGAGATGACACAGACACAGCCCACTCTACCCTTTGGGACCTCCAATCCACCCAGAGGGAAGGGGACGGATCCCCTTCCGTTACTTTTTTTTTAGCAGTTCTCATCAAAGGTGAATGGAGGGTTCGACTGGGTCAGACCGATTGCGTGAAAAGGACCGTTTCCATCGGATATGTCCGCTGGCGGATTTTGATCTGATGGCTGTACACACCATCAGATCAAAATCCCAGCGGAAAACATCCGCGGTGACGTGATTGCACCGTCGCCGCGACGATGACACGGCGACGTGCGCGACCCTGGAAGGTAAATACTTCGACGCATGCGTCGAATCACTTCGACGCATTCGTCGAATCACTTCGACGCATGCGAGGGATGGGGATCGAGCGGACTTATCCGGTGAGTCTGTACAGACGACCAGATAAGTCCGAAGGACAGGCTTCCAGCGGATAGATTTCTTAGCATGCTAAGAAATTTTTATCCGCTGGAAATCCGTCGGCTGGATTTTTATCCGCTGGAAAATGTCCGCTCGGGCCTACACACGACCGGATCTGTCCGCTGGAACTGATCCGCGGATAAATCCCAGCGGACAGATCCGGTCGTGTGTACGGGGCCTTAAAGCTGCTTTCACACTGTTGCTCTGCGGTTTACCCATACCGCGGGTGCAATGCACCCGTGGCTTTCCTGCAGGTTAGCTGCACTTTGCCATAGACTTCTATTATATCCTGCAGGTGTAGTGCACTTTCAAAACTAACTCTGCAGCACTCCACTAATCAGGCTTGTATGGTAGAGTGGCCAGACAGAAGCCACTCCTCAGTAAAAGGCACAAGACAGCCCGCCTGGATTTTGCCAAAAGGCACTTGAAGGACTCTCAGGACTCTCAGACCATGAGAAACAAAATTCTCTGGTCTGATGAAACAAAGATTGAACTCCTTGGCCTGAATGGCAAGTGTCATGTCTGGAGGAAACCAGGCACCGCTCATCACCTGGCCAATACTGTCCCTACAGTGAAGCATCATGGTGGCATCATGCTGTGGGGATGTTTTTCAGCGACAGGAACTGGGAGACTAGTCAGGGAGACTCGAGGGATTGATAAATGCAGCAATGTATAGAGACATCCTTGATGAATACCTGCTCCATAGTGCTCTGGACCTTAGACTGGGGTGAAGCTTCATCTTCCAACAGGATAACAACCCTAAGCACACAGCCAAGATAACAAAGGAGATTACTGCAGGACAACTCTGTGAATGTCCTTGAGTGGCCCAGCCAGAGCCCTGACTTGAACCCAATTGAACATATCTGGAGAGATCTGAAAATGGCTATGCACCGAAGCTCCCCATCCAACCTGATGGAGCGTGAGAGGTTCTTCAAAGAAGAATAAGAGAAACTGCCCAAAAATAGGTGTGCCAAGCTTGTAGAATAATACTCAAAAAGACTTGAGGCTGTAATCAGTGCCAAAGGTGAGGGGGTGTTGGCGAAGTAGAAGAAAGAAAAGAAGGTCCGGGTGAAAGAGCCCCCCTCCCGCTCTGTGCTGCAGCTGCTGCCACAGGTCTTCTGCATGCCCGGAGCAAAGCTTCCCCTCCCTGGCATCAACTACACACTGACATTATCTGGAGGAGCCACTGCAGGACAGATGAGATCTGGGGGACTGGTGCCCACCTCCTGTCCCACTGCCCCCCTCATGTGCCACTGCCCCCTCTTGTCCTACAGCCCCCCTTTCTTCTACTGCCCCCCTCCTGTCACACTGCCCACCACACTGCCCCTCTATTGTCCCACTGCCCCCTCCTTTCACACTTCCCTCCTGTCACAATGGCTGGTGTGCCGGGAGGATCGTTTGGGTAGAGGGTGCTGGATTGATGGGGTGGGCAAAAAGCACTTTCGCCTAAGTAGACAAAAATCCTTGCACCGACTCTGGCTAAGAACATTGCCCAATGAAACCACACATTCTCAGTTTCACATACCTGGTCGGTGGCCAAAATGCAGAGAGGGCTCCCTTTGCGGCTAAGTGCAGTACACCCCTGAAGATGATACAGTAGGTGCAGTGTCCAAAGAAGCACAGGTTGCCAGACGGGTTCTGAAGAGTAGGACCGATGGTCACCTGATTTATACTGAATGCAGCAAGCCAGGAATAAATAGCAAAGCCCGAAATGCAAGCCGGGGTCATATACTGAGTCTGTAAATCGAAACAAGGGGTCAAAGCCAGGAGAGGAGATCAGACAGGTCAGAGGCAAGCCCGGTCACAACAGGAAATCCAAGGGTAAATGCACAAGGGCTCAGGAACACAATCAAGCAATTTGTGAGAGGAGCTGCTGTCCTATATAGGCCAGTGGATTCTGGCAACTAGTGTGCTATGCGTGCCTTGCGTATGCTGATGTGCCGTCGCACACGCAGATTCACCATAGCTAGCCTTATTGGATGTTGACATATTTGATTTCGTAATTCTTACCTGACACTCAGCATTTATGAATACCAGGAAACTAGATATTCAGCAATTGATCATTAATCAGAACATTGAAAAAAACATACATAAATAAAGCACCCTGAATGGTAAAATTTCTACCCACGGAAAGAGGCATTTTCAAAGAAACAAACAATATACAATATGTATATATACTGTATACAAACATGGATTCTTCTTGTCAATTTTGTTTATTGAATATTAAATAATAAAGACAGTTACAATTAGTAATAAATAGTTACAACAAATGGTAATATTAGTAAAGTATATGATAATAAATTGCTAAGAGTAGATCTGTGGAATTTCTGATCAGAAGGGAGTGTTTAATTGGTAACAGGTGAGTATATAAGTGTCTGTAAAAACTCCATAAGAGCTGGCTCCTTGCTAAGAGTAGATCTGTGGAATTTCTGATCAGAAGTGGGATTTTTGAATACAAGTGATGAGTTAAAAAACAGGAGTTCAAAACAAGAGTTAAGACAGGAGTCTTCTAAAACTGTAAGTAACTTCTTAAACTTCCTACAAGTAATTGTATTGTAACTGGGAAATGAGTGCTAGCAGGGTTGAAGGGTTTGCTCAGTGCACAGTGTGTCACATGTATGCAAAATTGGTGCAACAGCTCCAAGATGGATACCGCTGTGACAGATGTGAGCAGGTTGCCCTTCTGGAAGCTCGTATTAGAGATCTGGAGGAGCAAGTTGCAACACTGGGTAGAAATGACAACCTTGAAAGGGGTTCTCTGCTCGCTGAGCAGGTGGTCAGTAAGGTTGATGTGGAGGGTGGAGGGGCAAGTCAGGATTATCAGATAGGGAGATGGGTTAATGTAGCTAGAGGGAGTGGAAGGGGCGTGCAGAAAGGGAAGGCCAGTCCTGTATTTGTGCATCAAAACAAATTTGCCAATTTGGGTGATGATGTGGAGGTGGCAAACACAGAGGTGGCAGCCCTAGATGTTACTGCTACCCCTAACAGCCGGGAGAGCAACCCATCTAGTAGAGGTGGGGAGGGGAGTGCAGGTAGGCCTAGACAGTTGGTGGTAATAGGGGATTCTATAATCAGAAGGACTGATAGAATAATTTGTCGCCAGGATCGCTTCAACCGAATGGTTTGCTGTCTCCCTGGTGCCAGGGTTCGGCATGTGGTGGACCGGGTGGATAAATTACTGGGAGGGGCTGGGCATGACCCAGCTGTCTTGGTCCACGTTGGAACCAATGACAGTATACATGGAAGGTGGAGGCTCCTTAAGAATCAATTTAAAGAACTAGGCTGCAAGATGAAGGGAAGGACCTCCAAGGTGATATTCTCTGAAATATTGCCTGTGCCATGCGCAACACAGGAAAGGCAGGGGGAGATTAGAGAGCTGAATGCATGGCTAAAGACCTGGTGTAGGAAGGAGGGATTTGGGTTTCTAGAGCACTGGGATGACTTTTCATTGGGGTGCAACCTATATGCTAAGGACGGTTTGCACTTGAATGGAAGGGGGTCTGCTGTGCTGGGGGAGAGGTTTATGGGAATGCTGGAGGAGTATTTAAACTAGGATTGAGGGGGGAGGGTGAACTAGAATTACATCGGGTACACAGGTCAGCTAGGGGTCAGACATTAATGGAGAGTGGAATGGGGATAGATGGGGGGAGGGTCATGGCAGGTGACAAGAAAGTTCCCATGTTGCAAACAGCCATTGGAAATAATAGTGCCATTTGTACTACTATAAATTATATGAAAAACACTAGAGAAAAATGTAACAATACATTTAAGTGTTTGTTCACCAATGCCAGAAGTCTGCCAAGCAAAACAGGTGAGTTGGAAGCTCTGGTGCATGAGGAGAGCTATGATGTAATCGGTATTGCTGAAACTTGGCTTCAATCCTCACATGACTGGGCTATTAATATTCCTGGATATGCTCTCTTTCGGAAAGACAGGGTAAAAAGGAAAGGTGGAGGGGTCTGTCTCTATGTGAGAAGTGACCTCAAAGCAAGCGTGAAAGAGAACCTGGTTGATGGAGAGTGTGGTGAGGCTGAAGCATTATGGGTGGAACTGCATACAGATGTGCGTAGTTCAAAATTAATCATTGGAGTTTGTTATAAACCACCCAATGTTAATGAGGAGGTGGAGACTCAGCTCCTTGCACAGATGGAAAGGGCTGCAAGGGCTGGGACGGTGATAATAATGGGGGATTTTAACTACCCAGAAATTGACTGGATTAATGGCACTTCTGGGACAGTTAAAGGACAAAAATTTAAAAACCTATTGCAGGACAATTTTATGGTGCAGTTTATTGAGGCCCCAACTAGGAATGATGCTCTGTTGGACCTGATAATCTCAAACCATGCAGAGCTTATTACTAATGTTCAGATAAAGGAACACCTGGGTAGCAGTGATCATAACATGATTTCATTTAATGTTCACTATAAGCAGGAAATACATACAGGAAATATTAAAACACTAAATTTTATGTATGTTCCCATGGGCAATAAGTTTAAAAGGCTAAAAATAAAACCTATGTGGCTCACGGGCAAAGTTAAAAAAGCTATAAACAATAAGAAAGTAGCTTTTAAAAAATATAAAAATGAAGGAACACTAGGGTTGTTTAAATGTTACAAAGAATATAACAGGATATGTAAAAAGGAAATCAAGGATGCAAAAATTCAAAATGAACGACAGATTGCAAAAGATAGTAGGACAAACCCCAAAAAATTCTTTAAATATATTAATAGTAAAAAGGTGAAGTCTGAGCATGTAGGCCCCTTACAAAATAATCTAGAGTGGGTGACTGGGGACAAAGAGAAGGCAAATTTATTAAATGCTTTCTTCAGCTCTGTGTATACAATGGAGCATGGGGGAGCTCATGTCCAAAATGGGGGTGGGAGTGACACAGCCCCAAATCCACAATGGCTCAAAAGTGATATGGTCCAGAAATATTTAGACAGAATAAAGGTGGATAAAGCACCTGGACCAGATGGCATCCACCCACGGATCCTAGGTGAGTTGAGCTCTGTCATTTCAAAGCCACTGTATCTAATATTTAGGGACTCATTAATGACAGGAATAGTACCACTGGATTGGCGTAGAGCCAATGTGGTGCCTATATTTAAAAAGGGAACAAAGTCTTTACCAAGTAACTATAGACCTGTTAGTCTAACTTCTATAGTTGGGAAGATACTGGAACGTTTAATAAAAGACCACATGGATGAGTTCTTGCAGGAAAAAAACTATTTAACCACTTACCCCCCGGAACATATTGCTGCCTAAAGACCAGAGTACTTTTTGCGATTCGGGACTGCGTCGCTTTAACAGACAATTGCGCGGTCGTGCGACGTGGCTCCCAAACAAAATTGGCGTCCTTTTTTTCCCACAAATAGAGCTTTCTTTTGGTGGTATTTGATCACCTCTGCGTTTTTTATTTTTTGCGCTATAAACAAAAATAGAGCGACAATTTTGAAAAAAATGAATATTTTTTACTTTTTGCTGTAATAAATATCCCCCAAAAATATATAAAAAAACATTTTTTTTCCTCAGTTTAGGCCGATACGTATTCTTCTACATATTTTACGTAAAAAAAATCGCAATAAGCGTTTATTGATTGGTTTGCGCAAAAGTTATAGCGTTAACAAAATAGGGGGTATTTTTATGGCATTTTTATTAATATTTTTTTTACTAGTAATGGCGGCGATCAGCGATTTTTTTTTCGGTATTGCGACATTATGGCGGACACTTCGGACATTTTTGACACATTTTTGGGACCATTGGCATTTTTATAGCGATCAGTGCTATAAAAATGCATTAGATTACTATAAAAATGCCACTGGCAGTGAAGGGGTTAACACTAGGGGGCGGGGAAGGGGTTAAGTATGCCTGGGTGTGTTCTTACTGTGGGGGGGGGGGGTGGCCTCACTAGGGGAAACACTGATTTTCTGTTCATACATTGTATGAACAGAAAATCAGCATTTCCCCTGCTGACAGGAACGAGAGCTGTGTGTTTACACACACAGCTCCCGTTCCCCGCTCTGTACCGAGCGATCGCGTGTGCCCGGCGGCGATCGCGCCCGCCGGGCACACGCACGGGAGTCGGGGGCGAGCGGGGAGCGCGCGCGCGCGCCTCCGGCGGCGCGCACGCGCCCCCTAGTGGCGGCTATACGATAGGACGTATAGCTACGGGCTCTCGCCCAGGAGAGCCGACCTGCCGCCGTATAATGACGGTGCGCGGTCGGCTACTAGTTAAGCAGCAGACAACATGGATTCATGAAAGACAGAAGTTGTCAGACAAACCTGATTTCCTTTTATGAAGAGGTAAGTAAAACCCTGGACAGAGGCGTGGCTGTGGACGTGATATATTTGGATTTTGCAAAAGCGTTCGATACAGTTCCGCACACACGGCTCATGTGTAAGGTAAGGTCTACAGGATTGGATATATCAGTTTGTAAATGGATAGAAAATTGGCTGAAAGCCAGAATTCAGAGAGTCGTGGTTAATGATTCTTACTCTGAATGGTCCAATGTTATCAGTGGTGTACCCCAAGGTTCAGTGCTGGGACCCTTACTTTTCAATATATTTATAAATGATATTGGGTCTGAGATCAAAAGTAACATTTCTGTCTTTGCAGATGACACCAAGCTATGCAGTGGAATAACGTCCTTGCAGGATGTCTCCAATTTACAAGCCGACCTCAATGCTCTGTCTAATTGGGCGACTGAGTGGCAGATGAGGTTTAATGTTGATAAATGTAAAGTTATGCACTTGGGGGCTAAGAATATGCATGCATCATACATACTAGGGGGAGTACAACTGGGGGGATCTGTAGTGGAGAAGGATCTGGGGGTTTTAGTTGATCATAAGCTCAATAATGGCATGCAATGCCAAGCTGCGGTTTCCAAAGCGAGCAAAGTCCTTTCTTGTATTAAGAGAGGTATGGACTCCAGAGACAGAGATATAATTTTGCCCCTGTACAAATCATTAGTAAGACCTCATCTGGAATATGCAGTTCAGTTTTGGGCACCAGTTCTCAAAAAGGATATCGGAGAACTGGAGAAAGTGCAGAGAAGAGCAACCAAACTGATAAGAGGCATGGAGGAGCTCAGCTATGAGGAAAGATTAGAAGAACTAAATCTATTCACTCTTGAGAAGAGGAGAATTAGGGGGGATATGATCAACATGTACAAATATATAAGAGGTCCATACAGTGTACTTGGTGTTGAGTTATTCACTTTACGGTCAACACTGAGGACAAGGGGGCACTCTTTACGTCTAGAGGAAAAGAGATATCCCCCCCAATTCCGGAAAGGTTTTTTCACAGTAAGAGCTGTGAAAATGTGGAACAGACTCCCTCCAGAGGTGGTTCTGGCCAGCTCAGTAGATTGCTTTAAGAAAGGCCTGGATTCTTTCCTAAATGTACATAAAATAACTGAGTACTAAGATTTGTAGGTAAAGTTGATCCAGGGTAAATCCGATTGCCTCTCGGGGGATCAGGAAGGAATTTTTTCCCCTGCTGTAGCAAATTGGATCATGCTCTGCTGGGGTTTTTTGCCTTCCTCTGGATCAACTGTGGGTATGGAGTTGGGTGTATGGGATTGTATTGTGTTTTTTATTTTGTTTGTTTATTTTTTTGTGGTTGAACTGGATGGACTTGTGTCTTTTTTCAACCTGACTAACTATGTAACTATGTAACTATGTAACTAACTATATCTGAAGATTAGATATTTTACATAAACAGGTAATCAACTTGAAAATGAAATGTTAAGTTAATATAAACAATTGAAAAATTGAATATGTAAATATGTGCTCATACACTTAGTTCCAAGCATATTCAATTAATATATAGTCACTATGGAAAGAAAGCTATTTGGAAATCAACTAATTCAATAAACACTTCTAAAACCTTGGTTTGAGAGTAACTTGGTTTGAGAGCGTTTTGCAAGACAAGCACATTTTTTAAATATACTTTGCCTTGATATACAACCGATGTCTTGATATAAGAGTAGCATCATGTCACAACTGAGTATAAAAAAGAAGAGAGGAGCCTCTAAGTGTAGCAATATGGTTACATTTAATGAAGGTACAACATTTAGCAACTTATTGCTACCCTTAAAGGTGCCTCTCTTCTCTTTTATACCCTGTAAAAAAATGCTTTAATTTACAAGTGCTTTGAATTCCAAGCACGTTTCTGGAACAAATTATGCTCGCAAACCAAGGTTTTACTGTAGTTCTCAATCACCCTCTCATTTATTTTTTGGAACATGATCAATTATCATAAATTTTATTTGGAACACTAAATGAGAACACTCCACAAAATGCTGTGCAATTGGCAACTGTACCAGTTTATCCCTAATCGATTATTTATGCCTCGCAAATTAGTCTTTTGCTTTCTGGGGCATTTGCTCTACATAATAATATCCACAAGGGCACTTTAGTATATGTACAGCAAAATGTGTCCGGCGTATAATATCCCCTAATTTTAATCCTACTGTATGTCCAAAATGTGGATGTCTAAAAAAGTAACCCCGATCATGTGAGAACATTGGATGCAATTTCTGACATGGAAAGGAACAAATATTGTGAGGTCCCAAGACCTCATGGTTATTAGTTTATCTTGATATTACTTGTTTTTTTGTCTTTAATGAAACATATCTTTAAATACAGGGCAGGCAATGACAAGGTCATATGCATTTTATTCAGTTGCCTACAGTCTTAGCAGAATAAAAAAATTCTTGACCTTTCGTTTGTATGTTAACACTCTCCATACACAAATACTTGACACCAAGAATTCGTTTTACTCCCCTGTGTTTTTTCTCACAACCATGCTATCTCTTGCTGTGTATATAAGCTGAGAAAAGGAAACTGAGTGGATCTTTTATGCTGATTTTGTGTGACTTGTGTCATGTCTACACCAGGTGCAGAACTCTTTCTTTATGCAGAAAACTGACCTCTACATATTTAAGCACCATAAATACTGAAGAGCATGATCCCAAGCTTGCCAAACCATATGGTTATAACATTATTATTAAAGATCTAGTTTTATTTATTCATAGCTCTTCAAAAACCTTGACTATGAACTTTTCAAGGAATTATAATTTTGAAAACACAGTATTTTAGGAGTAAAGCCCTGTACACACATTCGGTTTATCTGATGAAAACGGTCTGATGGACCGTTTTCATCGGTTAACCGATGAAGCTGACTGATGGTCAGTTGGTTAAATTTAAAACAAGTTGGCTTTTTTTTAACCGATGGATAAATAACCGATGGCGCCCACACACGATCGGTTTGGACCAATGAAAACTGCCCATCAGATCGTTCTCATCAGTTTAACCGATCATGTGTACGCGGCCTAAATGTTACCTTTCTTCATGATTTCTTAGTTCAGTTTTGCTTAAAGTTTGTCATCCAGGATTCATTGAAGAATATAGCCACCTAGGTTTCAACTTTGGGCTCCAACTAAACATCTGGTATACGTATTAGAGAAGATGTGCAGTTTGGTATGTGTTGACGTGAACATTTTTTTACTTTGGAACAACAACCTTACAGAACAACAAACAACAGAAGAGGGAGGGCATGGCCTGCTGCTCATGTAGACTGACACATTTTCCTGCGTTCCCACTACCGATCCTGGCCTGATTCATATCAGTTCATATCCTTCCCTACTACCACACAGATTTCTATACCCCTGGGGCTTCCTTCTTGGTGCTTTGGCACCATGAATAAGAAGAACAGTGAGGCTGGTGGATGGGTGGCTGCAAGACTGTAGTAGTATGCCACACAGTAGTAAGCTGTGGGACCGGGCGAAGAAGGTGTGGCCCACTTAGAGATGTTTACTAGGTCAAAGGTGCACAATGCTGCAAACTCTCCCCCTGAACTCCACCAGCACCTTCCTCAACACCTAATCCTGGTGGACTCATTGCCTGGCCAGTGCAGAAGAGGAACTCAATGGCACCACAATTGCTTCCTTAGATTGTTGTAAGTACAGGTATTTCCCTCAATACCAGCTCCCAACATGATCCAGGCACCAATATTGAGCCCACTTTGAAATATATCTTCACTGCAGTTCAGATAATCAGCACCCTACCTCACACTTACATTGCACATGAAAGGACATTTTGTTGTGTCATGACCTGAAAAAGGACAGAGGACATGATACTGCACTAAAGAACCTAATTTACGATATGGAGGTCATTCTCCCTTCTTTTAAAAATGATACAGTATATATTCTTTGCCAGCTTTATGACACCTATGTATAGTGTGCTCTCTGTCCTGCAAAAGGTCATAAAACACATCACTGCGCTAAAGAATATAATCAATGATATAGAAGTTGCTCTCCCTCCTTTTACAAATGATGCTGTATATGCTCTTTGCCAGCTTGATCACACTATTTCTTAAAGCTGAAGACACTGAAAATTGACTCTGCAGAAAAGATGTTCCAGTTGTGGGTGTCCCTGAAAGGGTAGAGGGGGAGAATGCAACTGCATTAGTTGAAAGGTGGCTACTACATACTATACTGGCAAAGAATCAAATTCACCATTCTTTACTTAAGACTGTCTTATTGGGTGCCTAGTCCACCTTCCCTCTCCTGGTATCCTACCCTGCCATATTCTAGCATGTCTACTGAACATCAGAGGTAAAGCAGTAATTCTGTGAAAAGCGAGGGAATTTATGGAAATGTATCTGCAGAGATTGAGAATGTTGCTTTTCCCTAAATTATTTTAGAAAGTTCCAAGGGAAAAGATAAAAATTCAGGAGTCTAAAAACCGAACTTGCAGTATTTAATGCTTTATCCTGCCAGATGTATGGTAATTGCAGGGGCGTACCAATAGCGGTGCGGGGGGGGCGGACCGCCCCAGGTACCACACATTGGGGGGTGTCAGTGGCCGAGTTACTTCGCTATATGGGGTGCGCTCCGCACCCGAGTCGGGTCACACTGTCCAATCATCCCAAGGGCATCCCTGCTGGCTCTGGCTGCTCCATTTTACTTTAGGTGTTTTTTAGAACACCCCCATCGCCGCGGCCGCAATGGACTAGTCCAGATCGTCCACTCATTCATTGACTGAATTCCCTCCTGATAGCTCCGCCTCCACCCACCACTGCGGCCTCAGCCTGTGTCTGTCATCTCTCTCCGCTGGGGCGGCTCAGCTGCTGCTATCACACACAGAGACACAGGCAGGATCAGGGATCTAATCCGGACCTCCCAAGTTACTCCCTAGCAGAGGCAGAGTCTGAGAGCCTGAGGCACAACAGTGGTGAGGGGGGGGGGGGTTGTAAGAAGAAGAGCCTGGAGGAGTGTGTGTGTGTCTGTCTGCTCTGCCACCATGTGCTGACCTGATTTGAGGGGGGGGGGGATTGCTGTGTCCACCACCCCCTGCCATGTGTACTAGCACTGTATGTAGCTGACCTGATTTGGGGGGGGGGGGGGGTGATTACTGTGTCTGCCACCCCCTGCCATGTGTACTAGCACTGTATGTAGCTGACCTGATTGGGGGGGGGGGTGATTGCTGTGTCCACCACCCCCTGCCATGTGTACTAGCACTGTATGTAGCTGACCTGATTGGGGGGGGGGGGTGATTGCTGTGTCCACCACCCCCTGCCATGTGTACTAGCACTGTATGTAGCTGACCTGATTGGGGGGGGGTGATTGCTGCGTCTGCCACCCCCTGCCATGTGTACTAGCACTGTATGTAGCTGACCTGATTGGGGGGGGGGGGGGGTGATTACTGTTTCTGCCACCCCCTGCCATGTGTACTAGCACTGTATGTAGCTGACCTGATTTGGGGGGGGGGGGGGGGTTGGGGTGGGGGTGATTACTGTGTCTGCCACCCCCTGCCATGTGTACTAGCACTGTATGTAGCTGACCTGATTGGGGGGGGGGGTGATTGCTGTGTCCACCACCCCCTGCCATGTGTACTAGCACTGTATGTAGCTGACCTGATTGGGGGGGGGGGGTGTGATTACTGTGTCCACCACCCCCTGCCATGTGTACTAGCACTGTATGTAGCTGACCTGATTGGGGGGGGGGTGATTGCTGTGTCCACCACCCCCTGCCATGTGTACTAGCACTGTATGTAGCTGACCTGATTTGGGGGGGGGGGTGATTGCTGTGTCCACCACCCCCTGCCATGTGTACTAGCACTGTAGGTAGCTGACCTGATTTGGGGGGGGTGATTACTGTGTCCGCCACCCCCTGCCATGTGTACTAGCACTGTATGTAGCTGCCCCAGGGCTGTCTTAATGAGAGGGCACACTGGGCACTGCCCAGGGGCCCCAGTTGCATGGGGGCCCCTGCTTTTTTACCCAAAGCAGCTGTTCCTTGGCCCATGATGCTATTAAGACGGCCCTGATTGGGGGGGGGGGGTGATTACTGTGTCCGCAACCCCCTGCCATGTGTATAGTGTAACACTGTAGCTGACCTGATTGGGAGGGTTGCAGAATGTAGGCATGTGCGACTTACAGTGTGCAGAATTTAGACACGTGCGATTTACAGTGTGCAGAATTTAGACACGTGCGATTTACAGTGTGCAGAATTTAGACACATGCGACTTACAGTGTGCAAAATGTAGACACGTGCGATTTAGTGTGCAAAATGTAGACACGTGCGATTTAGTGTGCAAAATGTAGACACGTGCGATTTAGTGTGCAAAATGTAGACACGTGCGACTTACAGTGTGCAGAATGTAGACACGTGCGACTTAGTGTGCAGAATGTAGACATGTATTATCTGTTCAGTAAATGTTATAAATAATTGAAATAGGTTTAAGTAAGTTAATAACTTATTTTCCAATGTTTTTTTCAGGTTTTTTTCAGGTAAACGGGGGGGGGGGGGGGGGTGCCAGATGTAGGATCCGCCCCGGGTGCCAAATGCTCTAGGTACGCCCCTGGGTAATTGCTAATAGAAATTCACCCTCTGTGGCTTCTGAGTGGATGGACTTATGATGTAAAGAACAATTAGCTCTAAAAAAATTCTTTCAATGCTTCTTCTCCTGGATCCAGGATATTTTTTTATCCATAGTTACTGGAGTCCTTGGCTCTCGTGCTTGTTATACTGAAAAATCATATCTGCACCTCCATGGCCCCTTGAGTCAGCATTTCCATAGGTGCGGGTATCCTGGTTGCTGGTAATGAAGCTCTCCTACCAAGAACCAGGGGAGCCATTGGTGGTTGCGGCAAATGGGAATGTGACAAACGTTATTTATGTCAATTGAGGCCAGAAGATCTCACTGGAGTAGGGAAGCTACCACTGAGTGCCCTAACTTCTTCCAAAACATGGACACTTGCAAAAAGTCCTTTAGGACCTTTAGATCGAGAATTGTGCAGACAGTGTGCCTCCTAGAAATTGTGAACAAACAGGCAAACTAGACAGAAAGGGTCAAAAAGAGCAGAAGGAGTAAATGGGGCAGCAAAGGCAATATGCACAGAAGTAAATAACTATGAAAGATATCCCAATGCAGCGGAAAAATAATAGTTATGTTACTAAAGAGCTCGCCAGCACCAACATGTGTTTCACAAGCAAATACTGTACACTATAAATACATAGTTAGTCAGGTTGAAAAAAGACACAAGTCCATCCAGTTCAACCATAAAAAAAATAAAAAATAAATACAAAATATCGCACAATCGCGTATACCCAATTTATACCCACAGTTGATCCAGAGGAAGGCAAAATACCCCAGCAGAGCATGATCCAATTTGCTACAGCCGGTGGATAAACTTCCTTCCTGATCCCGAGAGGCAATCGGATTTTCCCTGGATCAACTTTACCTATAAATGTTGGTACCCAGTTATATTATGTAAAACTACATCAGAACTTTTTTCTCCTAGAGCCGGTTCACACAGGGGCGACTCGTCAGGTGACTGACAAGTCGCGCTCCGCTTTATTCAATGGAACCGTTCTAATAGGAGCGACTCAAGTCGCTCCGACTTAGAAATAGGTTCTTGTATGACTTTGGGGGCGTCTCGGGGCAATACAGAAGTAGTTTTGCGAATCACCTCTGAAGTCGTCTTGAGATCGCCTTGCCGAGTCGCCCCCAAAGTCGTGCCGCCCCTGTGTGAACCGGCTCTTAGTGTCCATATCCTACATAAACATTATAAATACATAAAAGTGTACAAACAAATATATACTGTAAATTAATTTTCTCAATACTCCTTACTTTTAGAGCCCAAATGATAAATCAATATGAATATAAATGTAAAATTCCATGAAATAAATTCATATATATCAAATGCAAAAAAACAAAAACAAAATAAAGCTTTCAAAAGGCCAGTGTCAGTTCATAATACAATGCAATAATTATATCTTTGCACTGTGGGTATTTATTTCCCACAAGAAGATTCCGCCTCTTTCAAAACAACACTTGTGATCAAATGGATATAGGCTATCCCTTTTCAAATGACCTCTAAGCTATAGTAGGTCCAGGCTGTCTGTAGTCTATTGTCATGCACTGGTTGACACATCCCTCTTATGCCGCCGTACACACGACCGTTCTTCATGACGAGAAAAATACGAATTTTTATTTGGTCGTGAAAAATGGTCGTGTGTATGCGGCATTAGAGTAATGTGTTCCTCGAGTCAGAGCCACTGTAGTTATCTCCAAATAGGTTTAGTGTGTATATTTCCTCAATGAATAATAGGACAATCTAATGCTTTCTGTATACCAATATTTATTGGTACATGCTGTCAGGAGGACGGGAAGCTGAGTTTCACAGACCAGACAGCTCTGTGAGATAGTATGAAGCACACACTGTTTTATGGAAAGGGCTTTACTTGTGATTTTATTCAAGAACTATATTGGGTTTTTGATGAAGGGATATCTCTGTCTCTCTCTGTGTTGCAGGGACCTCACCTCACCTGCCATGAACATAAAATAAAAAAACAAGAAAACAAAATGATCGAATTTCAAGGATTGACCTGGCGTCACAGAGACCTCAATTTTTTTTTTTGGGGGGGGGGGTATGTTGCCAAAGTCCTACCCCACCACTGATCAAATTTGGGGCTCCTGCCACCTATGGTTCAAGAGATACGGGTCCTTGTGCAGCATGTCAGAAGCTACATACAGAGCAGCCAGTTTAAATGCAAGCTGCCACACTGTTTGCAGCAGACTGAGAGAATGAGCTCACAGTGCCTCTCCTCACTTCTTGTCAGAGGCACTGAGCTCAATGGACAGCTTGGAGTCTTGGACCAATGGAAAAGCACTACTGGTCCAAGCTGTCCAATAGAAATGCTGCAGTGGAGGCTCTCCTCTCACTGCAGTGTCATAGAAGGGGGCATGTGTCTAAAATATAAATGGTCCCTTCCAGCCCCGCCCTCTTAACTATAAGGAAAAAACATGTGTTTATGTGTATAAGGTTTACCCCTAATCCCATGTTTTTCCTCACACAGTTAAGAGGGAGAATGAGAATCTGCAGCTGCTGAAAATGTATTGTTTTAATCAAGCTAAATCATATATTATTATGCTTTACGTTATAACATAATAATGTATTATTTATCTATTTACTGTATAATTACTGGTTTGAAGTTATAAATTCAAACTTCAGTAATTTATCCGTTAACCAGTTTTGGACCGCCCAACGTATATATACTGCGGCAGGGTGGCCCGTGGGTATTGGGCATGCGCTCGCCGGATTCGTTTCAGAACCGATCAGTCTACAGGTCCAGGCCAATCATTTCTGGCGAATGACGGTTCTGGCGAATGACAGACTGTCCTCTGCCTGTGTAATGTAAACACAGGCAGAGGAAGTGATGTCATCTCCTCTCGTGGAGCCCTTTTTGGTTCAAGCGAGCGAGGAGAAGACATCTACAGTGAGTATACCAAGCACTACACTAACACAAGGACACAAAAGCACATTTTTAACCCCCTGATTCCCCCCACCCCAGTTAACTCTTTTACTCCTGTCACAGTGTCACCAAGTGCAGTTTTCAGATTTTTCACTGATCACTGTATTGGTGTCACTTGTGACACTAAACATAGTTTGTACTTGGAGTCTCCACGTGGGATGTGGATATGAACGTGGAAAGATATCCTGGACAAGACCTGAGAGTGTGCCAAAGGTCACGTGGTCGGTACGCCTAAAAGGGGGCATACCCAAGAATGAAATGAATAAATGAATGAATGAAATAATAAAAATAAATAATTGAAAAGGGGGACGGGAGGGTGGGGAAAACAAACAGGTCCGGCCGCAGGAGAAAGGAGAAGTGGGCGGGTTTATGAACCCCCCGACTCCTCCTACAAACTCAGGCCAGCCTGCGGCCGGCCTTCCCATTTGTACTCGGAGTCTCCACGTGGGATGTGGATATGAACGTGGAAAGATATCCTGGACAAGACCTGAGAGTGTGCCAAAGGTCACGTGGTCGGTACGCATAAAAGGGGCCAAAACAGGCAAAGGACACAGGGGTAAGTGGTGAATATGTTTAATGCAAAAAACGACAACCTAATCAGTCAGGTGCCTGAAAGCATGAGCCATCTCAACCTGCGGATCTGGAATGTATCTGGCATAGCAAGCCGAATACCACCTCCCCAACTTTCTTATGACATGGGCCGGGATCCCCTGACGGGATGCCGCCGAGGCTGCCCCAATCCTGAACGAGTGACCCGACCGGCTTGCCGGGTTTAGCCCCAAACTAGCCCACAACGTGCGGCAGTGACTAGAGAACTGGGCCGCCGTGAGGGGAGCCACCGGGAAAGGGAGCAAGGGACTGTTCATAGGTTTGTTGCAGATCAATGCCTTGAGCTGATCTAAAACCAGCATGGGGCACCACGCCCCGCCAACCTCGAAATACGACACATTGGTGCCAGCCCCCACCTGCTGAGTCTTGCAAGCTGTTAAATGCAGATTATAACAGTGCGGGTGTCTGACCAACTGACTGACCGTAAGGATCCGGGAACCCGGGCCGGTACGGCAAAATTCGCCTGGCCTGAGGAACCCAAAGAAAGCTAAGTAAATGGCTGCTTTCAACACCACACTGAGGAGCCTCCCGAAAGGCAGCCCATCCAGTAAACCAGACATGCCGTGGAAGATGTGCCCTGTGACTGGGAGACGGCAAGTGGTAGCCGGAGGACACCTCCTCTGGACACCCCTCAATGCAGCCTTGATGACATGGGCTGAGAAGAGGGAAGGACGATTGGGATCCTGCAGGGACAGGTGGTGCTGCACCCCGGCGAGGTATGTCCTGATGGTGCCATGAGACAATCTCAGCCGAGTGTGGCAGTAAGTGACAAACGCCAACAAATAGCGGACATCGAGGCCGTTGTCACAGGGGTGCAAGGACTGGAAAACCAGGAAGGCCTTCCAGGCCGTGGCGTAAGCCTTCTTGGTGTTGTTCGCCAGAGACGCCCCAATGAAAACTGCCGCATCGAGCAAGAGGGTGTTCAGTCCAGCATTAGCAGAGACGCCTGTGGGGATGGTGTGGCCTGTGCGTCGGCATGCGGGACCTGCAGAAAGAAAGATGGGAAATTGAGCCGTGACAGGGCATCCGCCGCACCATTCTCCACCCCACTGACGAATTTGCATAGGAAATGGAATTTGTGATACAGGGACAACCAGATTAACCTGCGAACCAGGGACATGATGACCAAGGACCGGGATTTCCCCTTGGTGATAATCTCCACAGCCGCCTGGTTGTCCGTGGAGAACACCACTGTCTGCCCTGCCCAAGAACTGCCCCACACCCAGGCTGCGGCCACTATGGGGTAGATCTCGAATAAGGCAGAAGATTCCGTGAACCCAGGGATGGCCAAGACATCCTCCGGCCACGGACCTGCCAACCAATGGGTGCCAAAAATAGCAGCGTAACCCACCGTGGCCGCTGCGTCAGTTCCAACCCGGGGAGAGGAACAAGACACCCCGGGAATGAACATGGCGACACCATTCCAACACCGGAGGAATTCGTCCCACATGCGGAGGTCTGCCAACGCGGCCGCGTCCAGATTGACCCGTGAGTCCGGATCCAGTGCCGACGGTAACAAGGCCAACAACCTGGAAATGAAAGATCTACCCTGCGGGATGATACGCATGGCGAAGTTCAACATGCCCAGAAGAGACAATAACTCCACCCTGGTACAAACCCGAGAGACTGAGAAGACGTGGATACACTCCCTGATTCTGGCAAGTTTGTCAACCGGGAGCCTGGCCTGCATGGCTTTGGTGTCCAAAACGACCCCCAAAAAGGTGAGGGTCCATGCCGGGCCCTCAAGCTTTTTGGTTGCCAGTGGCACATTGAGCGCTGAAAAAAACCCCAGCAGCTTCTGCAAATCCACGGGGGCTCGCCGGGGACTCTCGATGAGGAGGAAGTCATCCAGATAGTGAATGACCCCATGGCATCGCTCCTTATGGACGAGAATCCACTCAAGCGCTTGAGCAAACATGTCAAAAAGCCATGGACTGCTTTTGGACCCGAAGGTGAGTCTAGTGGCAAAATAGTACAACTCTCTCCACTTGATCCCGTGCCACTACCAGAGTGCCGGCGTGATTGGGAGGAGTTTGAAGGCGTCCGCTATGTCCGCCTTGGACAGCCAAGCGCCCTGCCCTACCTCGATGACTCGCTGGATGGCCTGATCTATTGACGCATACTTGAGGGAAAACTCTTCCGATGGAATTAACGAATTGAGGCTGGGCACAGCGGAGCAATGAGGGGCGGACAAGTCATAAATTAATCTTAGTTTATTAGAGAACTTTCCCTTAACCAGACTCAACGGGTTGACCCTCCAAGACTGGAAAGGGGACACAGCGAAAGGGCCGATGACAAAACCCTTGTCCAGTTCCGACTGTAGTAAGGTGTCTACCGCCCCCATGTCCCCGCAACATGACCTGAGATTGGGACATTCAAAGGTCTGTTGTGGCAAGGTAATGAACCCGGTGTGGAAGCCATGAGTAAAACCCTCCACCAAAAAGGGGCCTAGTTCCGCGGATGGGTGGGAGAACAGCCAGTCCTGCAGCAACCCAACGTTGATGCGGCTCAGTCAACTATTTTTGCTCAGTCTCAGTGAACAGGTAGACTTCGGATGGGCCCTGAAGCATCCTGAACAGATATGCAGCAACCGGCACTGACCGTAGTTGCAGACCCCATGGTTAAAATTGTTACAAATAGGGGATTTCCCCAAGTACTGGATAGGCCGACCCAACTTGTCGACAGTGGCTGCCTGCGCAGGTGCTGGAAGAGACCCGGGGAAAGCTCTGGAAGTGCCCGGGAGGGCCGAAGCTTCCGAGTTGGGGCACCAATAGGCCGTGTGGGACGATGACTGGCAGGTGGCGCAAACCGGTGACCTCAACCCCGCAAAATGGCGGCAGAACAGTTCCGTGTCTACACGGCTCCAAACAGCCACTACCTGGTGCTGGGCCCACAAAGCGGCAGCCTTGGCGGAAAATGAACGGTGGTAATCATAGAACGCCGAGCCACCGAATTTGTGACCCAACTCCACTACTGCGTAGAGATAGTGATCCAGCTCTTCTCTTCTAAGGGGACTCGCAGAGCAGACTATATCCCTGAACAAGCTGAAAGCCAGCACGAACTCAGGGATAGAGAGCTTCCGGTTCAACCTGTGATCCCTGGCTTTGATGATCACAGAAACGTCCCCACAGGCGTAGGACTTGTTGTCAGCCACATCATGAGTGGCTATCAACAAGGACGCCAGGTTGACGTCCTTCCCATCGAGGATGTCCTTCCTGATGCCTGCCGGGATGAAATGAGCTGGGGTTACAGAAGGGACACCGGAACTGGTACCTGACAACGGAGGCCCAGGAACCGTGGGGACCTCAGGGACAACCAAAACCTCCGGAACAGCCGGGACCACCGGGGCAAGAACTGGGCTGGCCTCTAGCACTTCCACCCTGGCCCTTAGGTCCTGAAAAGAGCCCGCTAGAGAGTTAAGGGTGGAATGGATTTGCGTCAGGGATGTGGCCATTGCCCGAAGAGTGACCTGTTCTGCGCTGTCTGTACTGGCGGGGGAGGGAAACAACAGTCTGAATAGCTCGGCTTTGCGTGCCGAAGCTGGGTGGGAAATGCCCCTGCGCCGTAATTCCGCCACCAATCTCGGCACAGTCCAGGACCTCAGGGTAGGCGTGGCGCCCCGTTCTGACCCCCTCGCTGACCCCCTAGCTGAAGAAGGGGAACTCGAGGCGAACTCTTCGATATCCGCTGCTTGCGACATGCCCTGAAATTAAAAGGAAACAAACACCATGACAGAATCCTACAACAGGCCAACAAAAGAGAACACCGTCCAAGCCCCCCCCCCCCCACTCTTGCCCCCCCCTAACCTGGATCTGAACCAACCCCACTACCTCCCCCCTAGGAGGGCCGAGCCATCTGCCGACGCAGACAAATTAAAAACGAAACACTCAGGCCCCCCCCCCCCCCCGGACCTTGAAACGTGACAGGTCCCAAGCTTTAGAAGCTGCTGAGTGACTACTTGAGACATGAACGGATTCGTGAGGGTGAGGAGACTTGCCACTGTTCAAGTCAATTAAAAAGGAAACAACTCAACCCGCTTCAACCTAAACAAATTAGGCGCCCCCCAGTGGCAGGTAGACCTTTAATGACCTGAAACAGACCGGGTTGGCTCCCGGAACCCCAGCTTACCTTCACCGGACGTCCTCCACCTAACACGTAACCCTTGCGTCTGGCGCCTGAAACAACAGATGCAGGGTACTGAAGCGAGTCAGACCCCTCTGGAACGAACCAGGTACAATGAGCGTGCTACGAAAATGCCACGTGAAGCATGAAGATGGAAAAGGTGTCCCATACCAGACGGTTGAGGAGAACTTGCCACTGATCAAGCTAATTAAAAACGAAGCATCTCAAACCGTACATACCCACAAACGTGGTGGGTGACTCCCCAGTGGAGACCCTACCCCCCCCCCCCCTTCCAAGCGACACCTGTGTGAAAGCTAAGCGAAGTGGAACCAGCACCCTGCGTGAGAAATCGATTAAAACAAAAGCAACTGCATGACACTCACTGCAACAGATAACAAGAACCCTGTTGTTTACGTAAACGTAACTGTACGAGAAGAGAGAAAAAAAAAAACCTGAAACAGAGAAGGAAACAACAGACATGACGGAAAATGATGGATATACGTTAAAAACGAAAAAGACAACATTGCTGAGAGACAACAAAACACTGAAAAGAAGATCGCACCATGACTGGCGTATCCAAGGCAAAAGTATGCGATTGGCTGGCTCACCTGGAAAAGGTACTTGGTTCACCTAGAGTGGTTCCCCCCAGGGAGACCAGGACCTCTGAGTGACACCTACAGGGCTCTGTCCCAGAAATTACACCTGAACAAGCTGCTGCTTGGAGGGATGAGGGGGGGATCAACAGATACCTCCTGCACTGGGATACATGTATAATTTAGAAAACATTCAATACACATGATGATGAAACAAGGAAAAATACAAAACAAAAAGAAAGTTCCCTGGCTGCCACCTGAAAGAAGCGCCCCCCCCCTCCCCCCTCACCAATCATGTTACCAGAGCCAGAGAACCACTATATTTGTGATGAAATACTGAGTCAGCCAGTAATGAACCCCCCCTTGTCCATGCGATGTGACACTGTCAGCCAGTAATGACCCCCCCCCCTATCCATGTGCTGTGATACTGAGTCAGCCAGTAATGAATCCCCCCCCCTTGACCATGCGATGTGACACCGGGACAGCTAGTAATGAAACCCCCCCTTGACCATGCAATGTGACTTGTCAGCCAGTGATGAAAACGCCCCCCCCCCTCCCCCCGATACCTGTACGAGGTGGCCGAGCGAGAAGGCGGAACCAGGCGGAGAAGACAACAAACGGACGGTCGAGGAGCCGTGAGGCCGCCGGGGGCCATGGAGCCGTGGAGCGCCGTGCAGCGCCGTGGAGCCGTAGAGCGCCGTGGAGCCGTAGTGCGCTGTGGAGCCGTAGTGCGCCGTAGAGCGCCGTGGGCCGGTGAGTCGCCTGGCGATGACGTCACAACGAAAACAAACAGGTCCGGCCGCAGGAGAAAGGAGAAGGAGGATGGGTTTATGAACCCCCCGACTCCTCCTACAAACTCAGGCCAGCCTGCGGCCGGCCTTCCCATTAGTCAGGTTGAAAAAAGACACAAGTCCATCCAGTTCAACCACAAGAAAATAAACAAACAAAATAAAAAACACAGTACAATCCCATACACTCAACTCCATACCCACAGTTGATTCAGAGGAAGGCAAAAAAAAACAGCAGAGCATGATCCAATTTGCTACAGCAGGGGAAAAAATTCCTTCCTGATCCCCCGAGAGGCAATCGGATTTAACCTGGATCAACTTTACCTACAAATCTTAGTACTCAGTTATATTATGTACATTTAGGAAAGTATCCAGGCCTTTCTTAATGCAATCTATTGAGCTGGCCAGAACCACGTCTGGAGGGAGTCTGTTCCACATTTTCACAGCTCTTACTGTGAAAAAACCCTTCCGTATTTGGAGGTGAAATCTCATTTCCTGTAGACGTAAAGAGTGCACCCTTGTCCTCAGTGTTGACCGTAAAGTGAATAACTCAACACCAAGTTGACTATATGGACCCCTTATATATTTGTACATGTTGATCATATCCCCCCTTATTCTCCTCTTCTCAAGAGTGAATAAATGTAGTATTTCTAATCTTTCCTCATAGCTGAGCTCCTCCATGCCTCTTATCAGTTTGGTTGCCCTTCTCTGCACTTTCTCCAGTTCTCCGATATCCTTTTTGAGAACTGGGGCCCAAAACTGAACTGCATATTCCAGATGAGGTCTTACTAATAATTTGTACAGGGAACAAATGATATCTCTCTCTCTGGAGTCCATACCTCTCTTCATACAAGAAAGGACTTTGCTCGCTTTGGAAACCGCAGCTTGGCATTGCATGCCATTATTGAGCTTATGATCAACTAAAACCCCCAGATCCTTCTCCACTACGGATCCCTCCAGTTGTACTCCCCCTAGTATGTATGATGCATGCATATTCTTAGCCCCCAAGTGCATAACTTTACATTTATCAACATTAAACCTCATCTGCCACATAGTCGCCCAATTACTGTAGACAGAGCATTGAGGTCGGCTTGTAAATTGGAGACATCCTGCAAGGACAACGTTAGGACAGTTACTGACAGTCAGTGGTAAGCCCAGGTAGGCTTAGGGTACCCCCCATATATTTCCCAATAAAGGTTTAACCTTTTGATCGCCCCCAGTTAACCCTTTCGCCCCCTGTACAGTGTCAATAGTGTACAGATATTTTCTTTCTGATTGTATTAGTATCACGTGCAGTGGCGGCTGGTGAAATTTTAGGATGGGGGGGCGCAAAACCCCGCCCTTCCACATTTGGTCCCTCCTACTTCTCATAAGCCACACCCCTTATAGAATCCACCGCTCCGTCCCCTGTATTCCACTTGCTTCCACTCAATGTCAGGAGTATACAGCTCAGCGTCACAGCACAGAGTATACAGCCCCAGCATCACAAATCATGGTATATAGCGCAGCCTTACAGATCGGTGCAAACAAACTAAAATATGACACTGTTAGTAATGAAGGACTCAAAATGGGCAGGAGATTACTAGAGACTGCGGACATGCTGCATGAGATTATCAGAGACTGCGGACATATTGCACGAGATTATCAGAAACTGCGGACATACTGCAAAAGATTAACAGAGACTGCGGACATACTGCAGGAGATTACCAGAGACTGCGGACATACTGCAGGAGATTACCAGAGACTGCAGACATACTGCAAAAGATTACCAGACACTGCGGACATACTGCAGGAGATTACCAGAGACTGCAGACATACTGCAAAAGATTACCAGAGACTGCGGACATACTGCAGGAGATTATCAGAAACTGCGGACATACTGCAGGAGATTACCAGAGACTGCGGACATACTGCAGGAGATTACCAGAGACTGCAGACATACTGCAAAAGATTACCAGAGACTGCAGACATACTGCATGAGATTACCAGAGACTGCGGACATACTGCAGAAGATTACCAGAGACTGCAGACATACTGCATGAGATTACCAGAGACTGCAGACATACTGCAAAAGATTACCAGAGACTGCGGACATACTGCAGGAGATTACCAGAGACTGCGGACATACTGCAGAAGATTACCAGAGACTGCGGACATACTGCAGGAGATTACCAGAGACTGCGGACATACTGCAGAAGATTACCAGAGACTGCGGACATACTGCAGGAGATTACCAGAGACTGCGGACATACTGCAGAAGATTACCAGAGACTGCGGACATACTGCAGGAGATTACCAGAGACTGCGGACATACTGCAGAAGATTACCAGAGACTGCGGACATACTGCACAAGATTACCAGAGACTGCAGGCATTACTTGTCCTGCGACTTGGGACTTAAACGTTGCATGACAAGTCATACCCCATGATTTCCAATGAGAACCGTTCATATCTGTGCGACTTCAAAGTAGTCCCTGCATTACTTTGGTCCCACTTTGATGCAACTTGAGGTCCATAGACCTCTAGAATACACAGGCATTGCTTTAAATCGCATCAAAATTGCAGTAGAATTGTGCAACTTTCAGACTGCATTAGCCTGAAAGTCTCAAGACTCTGCCACAATTTTTTGGTGCGATTTTGCAGCGACTTGAAGCAATGCCTATGTATTCTGGAGGTCTAACAGTTCTCATTGGAAATCATCGGGTCCAACTTATCCTGCAACTTTCCAGCCCCAAGTCGCAGGACAATTTGCAAGCGGGGGGTGGTGTGGTGTTGACGGCCGATATTTTCCCTGCACATTAAGTAAAAAAAAAGTTTTTTTTTTTTAATAATTGGGGGGGGGGGGGGGGGGTGGTCTGGTGGGGTAGTGTTACCGGCCGCTATTTGTGCTGTAATTAGTTTTTACATAGACAATAAGTGTTGTTAATAAGTGGGTAAATGAATTATAGAAAAAGTTTTTTTTAATAACCGGGGGCCCGGTTATTAAAAAAAACTTTTTTTATAATTCATTTACCCACTTATTAACAACACTTATTTTTGCTGAATATTCAATATAAAAAAAAAAAAAAATTGGATTAAGCAGGGGGTTGGGGGGACTGGAGGTTGGATGCCAGCAGCCGAATATTAAATGCTAAAACTTTTTTTTTAAATAAGCGGGGGGTGGGAGGGGGGGGGGGTCCGCCGAATATTTACATAAAAACTTCTTTCAATAAGCGGGGGGGGGGGGCGGCCGCCGAATAAAAAAAAAGGGTTGAATAAGCGGGGGGGGGGTGGATGCTGTCACCGAGGCATAGTAAGCAAGCTGGTGTTGTGTTGTGTGGGGTGTTGTACAACATCATGGCAGGCAGGCATAGCTCAGCTTACCTGTTCCTCGGTCGGGCGCACGGAGCTCCAGCAGGCCCTGACGTCACTTCCGTTTTTTTGGAACGAGCACAGAGACGCGCGGGTGCACACTGAAAGTGTGTGCACACGCTCGGCGAAAAGAATACTGTCCATCGCGCCGGAAGCAAGTGGCGCGATGGAGAACGCCACAATGCCATTTTTTTGGCTTCCAATGTAGCGCCGCGTCTGCAATCCCGTGATTGCACAGACGTGGCGCTACTCTTTCAGCACTGTGCCCGGCGCCCGGCGCGCGGACACAGTGCACATATAAGGCCCTTTTTTGGATTTTTTTTTTTTTAAAGGGGCAGGTTTAAAAAAAATTTTTTTTTTTTTTTTTACTGACTGGGGGATGGGGGGCGGCGCCCGGGCGCCCCCTATGGACGGGCCGCCACTGATCACGTGTGATGCTAGTTAGCTAGTTAGCATCATTGTTAGTCCTGTATAGCATCAGGGTACCCGCCATATATTCCCTAATATGGGTTTAACCCCTTGATCACCCCCCAGTTAACCGTTTCACTCCCTGTCACTGTGTCATTAGTACAGTGTACAGATCTCTTTTCTGATCACTGTATTAGTGTCACGGGTGACATCAGTTATATGTTAGCATCAGTTAGTGGTAGTATCAATCCCAGACAGCATCAGATTTTAACCCTTTTATTGCCAGTAGCGCTAAAACACACGCACACATCATACTAGTATAGTGTCTGAACAGGTCAATATCTTTGATCTGATCAGATCTACACTAGCGTCCCCAGTAGTATAGTGTTCCCATTAAGGTGCAGCTTTAGCTGGATCAGCCCAGACACCTGTGTTTAGCTCCTCCGCCCAGCCCACCCAAAGTGCAGAATCAATAGATCACTCTCACTTTAACAAACACAGCACACACAACTTGGCCGACTATTACAATCACATATACAATCAAATAAGTGCAGCTCTAAAAATAAATGTAGTGAATAATTTTCCAAAAATAAAAAACAGCATGTGAAACATGAAACATCAATTAATGGTTAAACGTAAAATGTAAAAATGCATGGTGGTAAATCATTCAGTCTATTAAAGCGTCTCTATTGAAGATAACTGCGAAAAGTCACAACGTGTATCAGACATCAGCTGGAAGTAAGCATCTCATGCAAAGGACACTCCACCAAAAAATATGGTCTGTAGGTTCTCCACAGAGATATCCCTCCACCAGTATATAATGCACTCATCAGAAGATGAATAAAGATGAGCCTTGTGTTATAAAACACGTGGACAGAGGTAGATCTCAGCCGGGTCTTGCATCAATGAAGGTGCAGCAGCAAGCAGCAGAAAATCCGCGTACTCCCTCAGTGGGGTTGAACTGTGTAAAAAAGCTCACCGGGAGCCAAGAACGTAGCTGCGGTGTCCCAATGATATCCGGGTTGGGTGTCGATGGACCGTCTGTGCCCTTTTTTTTTTTGTATAATTCTCCTATAAGGTTTGTCCTATGCCTACCTACATTTGCTAATAGGTGTCCCTCGTTCCCATCTCAAAAAGATAAGTTAAACCCAAAAGTGCTTTTTTTTACCACTACTATTCCTTTATACTGCCTTTTGAAGTTTACAAATGCAGCAATTTAGAAATTGGATGAAGAGTTTAGCACTGGCAAACACTTTTTGAAAGATAAAAAGTGCATTGTATATACAACTATACATATCAGACCAAAATGAGGGACAAATGAGGAGGGAAGAGGGAAAGGGGGTATTTGTTCCAAATGAGGGCCAGTCCCTCAAAATCAGGGACAGTTGGGAGCATGGGCGTCCGCTGAAATTTTTCCAGGGGGGGGCATAATTTTGTGATCACCTATGCACCGCTTCTTTGACAATGTCGGGGAGGGGAGGGGCTTAGTCATTATCCTATAAAGCGCAGGCATGTGCCCATGATATGCAGCCTCACTGTGCTGATCAAATGTACAGTACAGAGGGTGTACAGTATATGTATATAGAAGGGGTGGATGGTATTGGTATATAGAGGAAGGAAGGTGGGTATATACAGCTCTATATACAGGACAGATGATGTATATCTGCAGTCAGTGATGATGGAGGAATATAGGAAGAAAGATGGGTGTATATAGCTGTATACAGGACATATGATATGATCTTTCCTATATCTGGCACCCCCCCCCCCCTTCACTGATTATACCTGTATGCACTCAGCTGCCCCCCTCATCTGTATATATGTCAGCCCCCCCTGTACACAAACAGCCTTCTCCCTTCACTTGTACTCACAGCCCCCACTAGGTCACGGTGGTCTTCCTTCTCCCAAGTCCTGTTTCCACATGTCCATTTGAAAATACATTACAGGCAGCAAAGCAAACACGAGGCTGCACATACAGGAAACGGCCAGAGGTGTCAGTAAAGAGCTCTGTAAGATCCGTGACACTGTGGAGCCGACTCACACAAACACAGAGAGAGTCAGCACTCAGCACAGCTACAGATGCAAGCATGGCAGACCCTTGTGGATTCCAGGGGGGGTCACTCGCCCCCCCTTAACCCTATGAGCGGACGCCCATGGTTGGGAGGTATGCCTGTGCATCAACCATGCCGGTAAAACATGGCCCTGCACAGGGCATGGTTAGAAACGCCCCATGTGAAGGAGGCCTTATACTTATTTATTTATTTGTTATTTATTTCAGGTACTTACTGTATATAGCGCTGTCAATTTACGCAGCGTTTTACATATACATTGTACATTCACATAATTTCCTACCCTCAAGGAGCTTACAACCCAAGGTCCCTAACACACATTCATACATATACTAGGGCCAGTTTAGGCAGGATCTGATTAACCTACCAGCATGTCTTTAAGAGTGTAGGAGGAAACTGGATAACCCAGAGGAAACACACGAGGGCACAGGGAGATGGTGTCGTGATCGGGATTATACTTAATTTCTTTCATCACTAGATTGCAGTACATGGAATGTGTTGTGGCTTTGTACATCATTTCTTATAGCCAGACTAATAATAGCGCATTTCTTTTCTTTTCTTTCCTATTTCAGTTTTAATGGTGGTAATTACTTCCACAGTCTCAGAGTCTCTACTGTTTAGAGTTGTTTGTATCAGAAATCTGACCTTGGGTACTGTATCTGCTTCTGCCAGTAAATAGTGGATGCCCTTTAGTATAGGTGTGCGATTCAAAGTAAACTTTACAATAACTTTAGCAGTGTGCATAAATAAATTCCTGATACAATGCACAGCAACAGTATTATTTGTTATAATAAAATGTAAAAAAATATCAACTTTAATTATTAAAGAAAAATCCTTGAAGTCCTGTCATTATTAACTACTTGCCGACCAGCCGCCGCAGTTCTACGGCGGCAGGTGGGCTCCCCTGCGCAAAGCCCGTACTATAACGTCGGCTCTCTAAGCGGCCACTAGGGGCGCTTCCACGACGCACCCGTGCGCGTGGCCGGCGGGTGCGACCGCCGCCGGGCATCCGCGATTGCTCGTTACAGAGCGAGGACCGGGAGCTGTGTGAGTAAACACACAGCTCCCGGTCCTGTCAGGGGGAGAAATGCCTGACCGTCTGTTCATACAATGTATGAACAGCGATCAGTCATTTCCCCTAGTGAAGCCACCCCCCCCTACAGTTAGAACACACCCAGGGAACATACTTAACCCCTTCCCCGCCCCTAGTGTTAACCTCTTCCCTGCCAGTGGCATTTTTATAGTAATCCAATGCATTTTTATAGCACTGATCGCTATAAAAATGCCAATGGTCCCAAAAATGTGTCAAAAGTGTCCGAAGTGTCCGCCATAATGTCGCCATAATGTCGCAGTACCGAAAAAAAATCGCTGATCGCCGCTATTACTAGTAAAAAAGAAAATATTAATAAAAATGCCATAAAACTACCCCCTATTTTGTAAACGCTATAACTTTTGCGCAAACCAATCAATAAACGTTTATTGCGAAAAAAAATTAAGAAAACTATGTAGAAGAATACGTATCGGCCAAAACTGAGGAAAAAAAATGTTTTTTTATATATATTTTTGGGGGATATTTATTATAGCAAAAAGTAAAAAATATTCCTTTTTTCAAAATTGTCGCTCTATTTTTGTTTATAGCGCAAAAACTAAAAACCGCAGAGGTGATCAAATACCACCAAAATAAAGCTCTATTTGTGGGGAAAAATTTTGTTTGGGAGCCACATCGCACGACCGCGCAATTGTCAGTTAAAGCGACGCAGTGCCAAATCGCAAAAAGTGCTCTGATCTTTGACCAGCAATATGGTCCGGGGGTTAAGTGGTTAAGAACTTACAAACAGCCCCTGTAAAAGAGGACGATTTATATTTACCTCTCCAGTAGGTGGTGTCTTAAAACTGAGCTTCAGACACCACTGCTATTCAAGCATGGCAGATAATATTGTGGTGCCCTGTGTAACTATGGTGTCTTATAGTCCCCTGTGATCTTTTCCTAGTGCTGTTACGCATAGTTAATTGTGATCAGCATAAGAAATTCAAAATACAGCTCAAACTATACATAAATAGTTTAACAAAAGTATAATGTAGTTAATCTCTTTTACCATTTCAAATGTTTGATACAAGTTTTAGGTCTTGAGATACAGTATATTACACTTTTTATATTCTTCATTGTAATCCTTTTATAAAACACAGAGTCTGGAGTGGCATTCAATAGAGTGGGTGCCTTCATCCCCTTTTACGAGGGGTCTTCAAAAAGTTTCCACACTTTTAATATATATTAGAGTTAAAACAAGTGCAAAAACGTATTCATGAGTAATCATGATATGGCACTAATGAAGAATACAAAGATTATTTGCAGTGTCAATTAATATGTGTCTTTTGAGATAGCATATATGATTTCTGGTGCCATCTAGTGGATTTTTCAATTATTGTTTTTAAATAGATTTTCTTTTAAGTTTGTGCTTACTACTGGCTTCAGTCCCCTAACAGATAAATGTTAATGTTCTTTTACTAACTGCCCCTGCACAGGGAGGAGAGTGGCACCAAGCCCTGCAGCGCACCAGAGATAGATCAAGGCTCCTTTCACACTTATACGACTTCAAAGTCGTGCGATTTTGCCGCGATTTTGCGGCCGCGATTTGGGATCAGTACAACTTCAACTTTGCCACAACTTTGGCATTAACCAATGAAAACATACATGGTGTGAGGCAATTTATTTTCCTGCCACCGCAGTTGTCATTGCTGCTGCAGCAGTAGCAGTGCACGGGGAATAAGAGGAGGAGAAGCGGAGGTGGAGAAGATGTCGATATTGGGTTCCTTTCCATCATTGCCAATCGTGAAGATAGGGGTCAATTTTGGGTCCTCTATAATGAAGAATGAGAAGAGTGCTCCTTACATTGGTGGTCAGTGGGAAGAATGTCCCTTACATTGGTGGTCAGTGGGAAGAATGCTCCTTACATTGGTGGTCAGTGGAAAGAATGCTCCTTACATTGGTGATCAGTGAGAAGAATGTTCCTTACATTGGTGGTCAGTGGGAAGAATGCTCCTTACATTGGTGGTCAGTGGGAAGAATGTCCCTTACATTGGTGATCAGTGGGAAGAATGCTCCTTACATTGGTGGTCAGTGGAAAGAATGCTCCTTACATTGGTGATCAGTGGGAAGAATGCTCCTTACATTGGTGGTCAGTGGGAAGAACACCCCTTACATTGGTGATCAGTGGGAAGAATGCTCCTTACATTGGTGGTCAGTGGAAAGAATGCTCCTTACATTGGTAAACAGTGGGAAGAATGCTCCTTACATTGGTGGTCAGTGGAAAGAATGCTCCTTACATTGGTGGTCTGTGGGAAGAATGTCCCCTTCATTGGTGGTCAGTGGGAAGAATGTCCCCTTCATTGGTGGTCAGTGGGAAGAATGTCCCCTTCATTGGTGGTCAGTGGGAAGAATGTCCCCTTCATTGGTGGTCAGTGGGATAGTGTCTTTGTAGTTTGTCTTTGTAGTTTATCTTGTCGTTGTAGTTTGGGTCACACAAATCATAAATAGCTGGGCACTCACAGATAAATCGAATGATTTGCTCATTATCGAGGATGTCTCTTTATTTTACCTGTTTGGAGCACATTGTTCCTGAGGGAATAACCAGGAAGTGAATGTGTGGTGGAAAAATGTGCTTGAGAGGGGCTACTATGCTGAAAGGATTGGGTGGGACAAGGGTTAAAAAGCTGCTTGTGCTTACAAAGTCGTACTGAAATCATACTGAAATCGTACTGAAACCGTGTCTCTATTATTCAGGTACGATTTGCATGCTACTTGAGGGTTTAACATTGAGGTCTATGGACATCAACTCGCATGGAAGTTGGACCAAAGTAGTGCAGGGACTACTTTGAAGTCGGCACGACTTAAAGTCGTGCCAGTATGAATGGTGTTCATTGGAAATCATGGAGAATGACTTGTCATACGATTTTGCAGTACAAAATTGTGAGACAAGTCGTATAAGTGTGAAAGTGGGCATTACACAAAGCACTTTGTTGCAGTTTGACTTGACCCTTGGGCCCTATTTTGTTAAGCTTGTATCTGGAGATGCAGTTTATGTGCAAGGTAGATCTTTTGTACCAGAGGACATGCCTGTACGGTGTTTTGTGTTTAGCTACTGATCTAATCTTCATTTTTATATATTATATACTGTCACTTTGCTCAGATCAGGTCTGCCCTGCCAGTGCCTATGACTAACGGAAGATGGCAGAAGCCGATTTAGTCCAATAGCGGCTATTCAGTCCAGCCACAAATCACAGGCAGAGCAAACCTGATGGGGAAATCTCATGCCCTGTACACACGACCGGTTTTCCTGACATGCCAAAACCTGTCGTTTTTTCCGACGGGACACTGTTTTTCCTGACATGCGTGAGCCCGCCTAATTCAAATTTGGAAGGTAGTGGGCGTGTTGTATTAAAATTAACCATAACCCCATGTAAATGAATGGCCGAACGAACGGCGCATGCTCAGAATCACGTTGCATATACTCCCTAAGAAACGACGGCTCAATGCGTACAACGTGAGCATAACCTACGCCCAGCCCCATTCACGTACGACTTACCGACGGCTGTTCCGACTTCCATACCCTAACATGACCTACCCCTGCTTTATGAGGGATAACTATACGCCAGACGTACGCCTTACGTAAACGGCGTAGCTTACTGCGACAGGCGCAAGTACGTTCGTGAATCTGCGTATCTAGGTCATTTACATATTTGATGCGTAAATCAATGGAAGCGCCCCTAGCGGCCAGCGTAAATATGCACCCAAGATACGACTGCGTAGGAGACTTACGTCGGTCGGATGGAGCCAGAATTCAGGCGTATCTGGTTTCAAGAATACGGCGCATAGATACGACGGCGCATCCTAGAACTTACGCGGCGTATCAACAGATACGTTGGTGTTAGTTCTCTCTGAATCTGGCCCATGAACTTTAATGGCATCCCAGTGTTAGTCTGTAGGGTTTAATATTGAGTTGGCACACCCATTGCAGCTATAACAGCTTCAGCTGTTTTGGGAAGGCTGTCCACAAGGTTTAGGAGTGTGTCTATGGCAATGTTTGACCATTCTTACAAAAGCGCATTCGTGAGGTCTGACACTGATGTTTGATGAGAAGGCCTGGCAAGCAAGGTTCATAATGACATAGATGAGTGAGTTTGGGGTGGAAGAACTTGACTGGCCTGCACAGAATCCTGACCTCAACCCTTGTGCCAATGTCATAAAGAAATCGTCTCGATCGTGCCGTTTCTAAAAGGCCTGTGCTGTGAGGCCTCGTACACACGACAGAGTTTCTCGGCAGAATTCACCGAGAAACTCGGTCAAAACCCGGATTCTGCCGAGAAACTCTGTCGTCTGTACAGTTTTGGCTCGATGGAGCCGCCGAGGAACTCGACGAGAAAATAGAGAACATGTTCTCTATTTTCTCGTTGTCCTCGTTCTTCTATGGGAGAAGCCGGCCCGCCGAGCTCCTCGGCGGCTTCATCCAAAAAGTTCCTCTGTCGTGTGTACGGGGCCTGACTGTCATTGATGTGTTCGCCAATCACATCGGTGGAACCTGCAAACCCGAAAAATATCTCTGGGACATATGTCGCCGGTCACAGAGGTGTACAATGACCACTGCAACATATTCGAACTATGGTAAGTATTTGTTAATGAGCTAGTATGCGATGCATATTAGCTTGTTATGCCTTTGTCTTACAGAGAGGTTTTTTTTTCTTATGGGTTTACAAGCACTCTAAGAGGTATATAAAGGAGCTATATCATGTCTCCGTCATTTATTTGTTCTGCTCTGTTTGAGTTGCTTGGTGCTTGCTCACCTACTGTAACAGAAGGACGCTGACAGCCAAGCGATCTCCTGCTAAAGGTGAGGAGTGCTGAGCAAGTTCAGCTAGAGGATTACATGAAAACTTCAGGAAAAATCAGTAAGTTATTTGGGTAAAAATGTACTAATTATTGAAGCAGACTATACAAACATGTATTATTGTGGAAATGTAAGCAATGATATCTAACACTGTGATCTATATACTGTATATACAGGTATATCAGTTTCAATAGCCTGGCAGAAAAGTGTTTAGCTCTGTGATGGAAAATTGAGCACATTTTACTGGGAAATAAGCAATGAACAAAATGTTGTATAAGACGTTACTTCTTCAGTTAGGAGAAAAATCACCCAGTAGCTTTAGACCCTTCACTGTAGTATGATAAATAGTACTCTGACTCTCCCTCTACACCTTTGTAAGCAGCTCAAGAGCTTTATTTTGTAGGCTAACGTCTGTCGCATCATTACCATAGGTGTGCGCAGGGGGTGTGCCAGGTGTGCCTGGGCACAAGCCAATTACTACGTGCAGTGCTGATTCCCCCTACATCAGAGCTTCCCCTGTGTTGGCCCCCATGCCCTGCAGTGCTGCTGGATTCCCTCCTCTCCTCTCCCCCCAGCTGCTGCAGAGGATTTATTAGGATGGAGAGTGAGGGAAAGAGCAAGTAAATGTGTAATTTACCAGCACCCTCCTTTTCTAAATGAACACAGTGAACACACTCACTAACTGTGTTAATTCGTAACTGAAGTATAGTATAGTATATAGTATAGTGTTTACTATGCTTCAGTTTGTGAATGAACAGGAAGCCTTTCAGCAAAGAGCACTTCTCATTCATTCACTGTCTAGCGCAGATGAGGCTGCAGAGAAAGGCATGTGTGTTTGAGCTTTGGGGTGCATACCCTAATGCAATAGGCTGCGCTCATCTATGACCATGTGGATGTACTGTGTGTTAAACCAGATTTCATCTGCCTGGTACAAGAGTGTGATTCCATTGCACTGGAGGATATGTTAAAGTGATACTAAACACACACTACTTAATTTACATTGTTCCTTCTATTTATGAGGTTTAATGTAGATAAATGTTAAGTTATGCACTTGGGGGCTAAGAATATGCATGCATCATATATACTAGGGGGAGTACAACTGGGGGATCTGTAGTGGAGAAGGATCTGGGGGTTTTGGTAGATCATAAGCTCAATAATGGCATGCAATGCCAAGCTGCGGTTTCCAAAGCGAGCAAAGTCCTTTCTTGTATGAAGAGAGGTATGGACTCCAGAGTGAGAGATATCATTTTTCCCCTGTACAAATCATTAGTAAGACCTCACCTGGAATATGCAGTTCAGTTTTGGGCACCGGTTCTCAAAAAGGATATCGGAGAACTGGAGAAAGTGCAAGGAAAGGGCAACCAAACTGATAAGAGGCATGGAGGAGCTCAGCTATGAGGAAAGATTAGAAGAACTAAATCTATTCACTCTTGAGAAGAGGAGAATAAGGGGGGATATGATCAACATGTACAAATATATAAGGGGTCCATATAGTCAACTTGGTGTTATTCGCTTTACGGTCAACACTGAGGACGAGGGGGCACTCTTTACGTCTAGAGGAAAAGAGATTTCACCTCCAAATACGGAAAGTTTTTTTCACAGTAAGAGCTGTGAAATGTGGAACAGACTCACTCCAGAGGTGGTTCTGGCCAGCTCAGTAGATTGCTTTAAGAAAGGCCTGGATACTTTCCTAAATGTACATAACATAACTGAGAACTAAGATTTGTAGGTAAAGTTGATCCAGGGTAAATCTGATTGCCTCTCGGGGATCAGGAAGGAATTTTTTCCCCTGCTGTAGCAAATTGGATCATGCTCTGCTGGTTTTTTTTGCCTTCCTCTGGATCAACTGTGGGTATGGAGTTGGGTGTATAGGATTGTACTGTGTTTTTTATTTTGTTTTTTTATTTTTTGTGGTTGAACTGGATGGACTTGTGTCTTTTTTCAACCTGACTAACTATGTAACTATGTAACTATGTATATTGATGAAAGCACTGTAATTATTTCAATTAAAAAAACATCTTTCTCGTCATCGATATACAGCTGTCACATGACCTAGATCTTTCCCAGCCTGTCTGCAGAGAAAGATAAGCAAGAGGAGCTTCTAGTCCTCTGCTGCTGGTCACATGTTACAAAAAAAAAACTGCCTTTGGACTAGAGAGTAAATATAAATAAATAATATCAGTCAACTGTTTTAAATCAGCATACAAATATATATTTGAAATCAAATCTTTATTACTTTGTGGAAATAACATGGTGTGGATGGATTTCTTCCAGTCACAGGCTGTGTCACTTCAGCCTGGGTCTTAGAATAAGAGGGAGGTGAAGCCTTCACCAATCTACACGTAATATCCTGCCCCAATTGTGTTTAGCTGGTTAGTGGGGCTGGAGGAGAAGGGAGGGAGTGGGCTGTCATTTACCACTGTGTATACACACCCACATGTGTGACTCTATAGTCACATGGGTTGATCAGGTGTGATAGGTAGGAAATGCTCAGCATAGAAACTCACTGAAAACTGAGCATGTGCAGAGTTGACATCACATGTAGAATCCAAAATCTCAGTAAATGAGTGATTATAAACAGCATGTAATACACTATTTATTGATTGTTTTTTATGATGTTGGTTTAGTGACTCTTTAACCGCTTCCGGACCACTCCACATACATTTACTGTGGCAGGACGGCCCGAGTGCGCAAAATCACGTACCTGTAAGTGATTTTGTGCACGCGGCTTAGGGGGGCGCATGCACGCCGCTTCCGCCGGCCGCGATGGCTGCCGCGACCTGCCAATCATTCACTGGGTTTTTTGTTTTTTTAATAAATAAGTGAAAAAATACCAACATTTTTGAGAAAAATATGTTTTTTAGTTTCTTCAAAATAATCTTTCTTCATAAATCTAGGCCAAAATGTATTCTGCTGCATTTGTTTGGGGAAAATAACCCAAATCAGGGTTTATTTTTTAGTCTGTAGGAAAGTTATAGTGTCCACAAACTATTCCACAAACTATAGTATATATCTGAAGATTGATCGATCCTGATGTACCTATCTGTACCTGGTGGCCTATGTCATTTCTTGAGGCCCAAAAATGTCAGGACAGTACAGATATCCCCCAAATGACCCCTTTTTGGAAAGTAAACAGTCTAAGGTATTTGGACAGGTGGGAACCGGTTAATGGGAAACCTAAGGCTGGGATGAGGCACACCAGGGACACGCAGTCAGGGGAGGCAAGTGTGACTTAGAGGGTTGTAGCTTAAAGCGGGGGTTCACCCTAAAAAAAAAAATTCTAACATTGCATGGAGCCGACCTATGAGACAGTAAAGTGAGTTTGAATACTGAAATACAGTACTTACAACTCCGCCTGACTGTTATGATGTTGAATTCTAAAAGCAGCGGCAAATCTGCTCATCTCACAGGTTTGCTAATCTGACAGAAGTTCGCTCCTTCTAAAATTCAATATCTAACCAGTCAGAAGGAGTTCTAAGCACTGTATTTGACTATATAAACTCACTTTCCTGTGAAAAAAAAAAACGAAAACTCAGGTGGGTGTAACAAGATGTCCGCTATCCCCCTTCTCAGAGTATCCTTACTATGGAGGAGTGCGGGGGGTTAGCAAGATGGCGGTGACAGAACGTCACTTCCGTTACCAATTATGATGGGTTGCCAAATCTGACGAAACAGGGGCATGTGTTTAGAAGACAAAACGCTCCCTTCCAGCCCAGCCCTCTTCCTTCCAGCCCAGCCCTCTTAACTAGAATGAAAAAGTATAAGATTTACCCATAATCTTATGTTTTTCTCACCCAGTTAAGAGGGAGAATGAGAATTTGCTGCCTGCTGAAAAGGTACTGTTTTCTGTTTCAATGGTTTTTATTCATTGTTTTGGTAAAACAATGAATAAATCGCTTGCTCCACGTGTATCAAGTAAACAGGCGAGCATGAAAGTGAACAGCCAAGCATACAAACAAACTAACAGATGCGGGGCTTAACACAGACTAGTGAAGGTCCTTTATGTGGCCCCCCAACATATTTTAACTAGAATGTGAGGCAGGATAGTAACCAATGCTGAAATACTGGCAGGACGTGGAATCTACCTGTACTCTGCGGTGCAATCGTTCTATCAGCCACCCTGTGCGTTGTGTGTATGTGAGACAACTTGGTCCCTGTTATACATCATTACTAGGGTAAGACCACAACAAAATAGTCCGGGTGGTTTGTTAATGTCAGCAATTGTTTGACATAACTGTCCCCTTTAGGGGACCGTATTCCCAACAATATATCCAGGAGAGTCCGGGTTGACCAAAGAGAAGAGAAGTGAGAAAATCGTGGAAACACAATGCCAAAGGTAAGCATGAAATAAAGATATGGTAGAAGAGAGAGAAGAAAGAAGGGTGAGTCCATCCGGGAAGTTATGGTCGGTTGTCCGAGTGGATAGCTTTATATATATCGGGGGGCCTGTAGGTATGTAAGCCAGGGGAACCATATTTACTCAAAAAGAGGTTGTTTGTCATGCAAAACGCTCACTCTTTTTCCGTTTAACATGATCCAGGTTAGTTTTCGTATCATCAATGCTATGTCTATAAAGGGGCTTTTCCAAGCTGACGCAATGGCGATTTTTGCCGCCAAGAATATATACTATACTAGCTGAATACCCGGCGTTGCCCGGTCTTCCTATCTTAACCTTTTGGGGAGGAAAATCATAGTAATATAAATATACCCATCTTTTATATAAGGGTGTAGGTAAGGGTTAATTTAACTGTCATATATTTTTATTTGGCATATAAGTAATATGTGTACCAGGTATTATTGAAATATCTCCAGGCGTACAGAAGTTATGTGGGAACATACATTTCCCATTGATTTGCATGGGACTTAAAAAACAAAAACCCCAACCCTCACAAATGGGGGTAGTTAAATTAACTATCCTATAGTTTAAGTGGACATATAAGTAACATGTGACCAAGTGTTATTGAAATATCTACAGCCGTTTGGAAGTTATAAAGTAACATGTATTTCCCATAGAGTTGAATGGGACTTTAAAGGAAAACCCCGACCATGGCAAATGGGGGTGGGTAAGGGTTAAACCACCTATCCTATGTTTGTTGCTGACATATAAGTAACATGTGTGTCAAGTTTCATGTTAATATCTTTAGCCGTTTGGACGTGATGCTGGAACATGAAGTAACATGTATTTCCCATAGAGTTGAATGGGACTTTAAAGAAAAACCCCGACCATGGCAAATGGGGGTGGGTAAGGGTTAAGCCACCTATCCTATGTTTGTTGCTGACATATAAGTAACATGTGTGCCAAGTTTCATGTTAATATCTTTAGCCATTTGGACGTGATGCTGGAACATACATACATACATATACATACATACACACACACACACACACACACGATGAGTTTTATATATATAGATTAACGTCTGAATATGTCTAGGGATGTTATCCACCGGTTTGTTCAGGAGGGTGACACAGACGTCTTTAACAATGTTGACCATCGTGATCGAAAATATAAATGAATGGACCCTCATCTATTAGCGACGAACCCAGGGGCATGTCCACCATATATGGAGTGGTGATCCCACCTGTCCACAACCCCTGAAGCAGAAGGCAGAGGCACCTGGATACATTTTCGAGAGGCACTTTGGTACTAGGTACCACCTGGCGTATAACCTTATATCCCGCCTCGATCAGGGTGACATTGAGGATGCCTTTGTGGATTTGTATGCTCCTTTTTCACCAGTCCTTTGCCTCAGGGCTTATTTCCAGATCCCTCTCCCATGTCACCTGATAGCCTGGCTAGAGGGACAGCAAACTGTTTGTAGAGCATGGAGATGCCCCCCCCCCCCAGAGAGCAGAATCCTGAACGCACCTGTTCTCAAACATGGTGCGCACTGCCATGTCAGACCCATCTTTCCGTAATGATTGAAGAAAATGTATATTTGTTGTAGGTGGAAGGTCTCTGCGGGAGGCATCCCCAAACCTGCCTGTGTAGTGTGAGCAGGAACCTATTCCTTTGAAAAGGTACTGTTTTAATCAAGCTAAAATCATATATTATTATGCTATATGTTATGACATAATAATTTATGATTTATCTATTTATGGTGAAATTACTGGTTTGAAGTTAGAACTTCAAACTTCAGTAATTTGTCCATTAAGCCACCTGCTTGAGTACAGTTTTTGAAAATATAGTAAATTACCTTAAAAACAATTTATAATAATTATTTGTATATTACTTACTTATGGTAATTAACCACTTGCCACCCAGGCCAATTCTGACACTTCTCTCCTACATGTAAAAATCTTTTTTTTTTTTGCTAGAAAATTACTCAGCACCCCCAAATCTTATATACCGTATTTGCCAGCATATTTGGCGACTGGGCGTATAAGACGACCCCCTAATTTTCCAGCTAAAAGGTTGGTTTTGGGACATACTCACCTTATAAGACGACCCCCTTCTGACTAGTCTGTCTAGAAGCTGAGGGGTAGCCAGAACAACCGCTAACAGGAACAAGCTTTTTTCAAATCTAGAAAAAAGAAGAAAATTGCGCTAACCAAAACAACGTGATTAAATAAGTGAATATAGGGAAAGGCCGCAATAACGTGTCATAACACAAACAATATAAGAAAAGAAAAAATCGCGCCAGTCTATTAAATGACACTCAAAACTTTGTGTGAACACAAATAGTGTAGTGAATAAATGTCCAAAAGAAAAATAATGTCCCTGGAACAGACGAGATATAACACACTGGCCTGTATAGGAGACACTCAAATCCTTAGTGAAATAAACATAGTAGTGTGATGATAAAGTCCAAATAACTCTGAAGTTTCTTGGGACAAACAACACCCGGTGCACAAATGGTTAAGTGGGCCGCCACCACATGGACTGGGGCTTACCAGAACACATATAAATAACAGCGTTATTTAATAGTTGCAGCAGGATATCCAGGGAATATGGTCACAACACAGGATCAATTAGATGTACAGCGTGTATCCTTCAATAGTAAATCCACGGAGGGATATGGTAAACTCGATACAGACAGAACTCTTGGACCGTTGCAGGAAACCAGTGGCATGTCATGCAGAGAGAAAGCCGCACATAGCGTAATACGTCCAAAAATACATTTATTAAAAGAATAAAAACCTACTTACATCATGTAAAATGAATACAGGCATATAAAAAGCAGTTTGCCGGCCGGCATAGATAGGAGCCCTTCCTCCTCGTACGAACGCGGTGACGTCACTGCACGCCGTCGACCCAGACGCGTTTCGTTATAGGATAACGTTTTCAATGGGATGGGCTCTGCAGTGATTCAAATAACCAGGCCTCGCTTTGATCGCCAGGAACCGGAAGTGGCGAAAACGCCATTTTGGAAGTGGGATACTGTATCGAAACAGCATACCGAGGCAGGGATGCCTCGAATAAAAGACAGGGAGATCCATGCCCTGTAAGGACAGGATTATTTAAAAAATAAATAATATATATAAAACAAAAGTGAACCTAATGAAAATTATCACAGTTTGACAATGATCATTGGAGCAGCCAAAAAACAAATAACAAATATAAATACCTGTATAACAGGCTAAAAACACTCACTCCCCCTTGTGGGAAAGCGAGGAATTACATGCAAAAGTTAAATAGAAAAATAAATATTGAGCTTTCAACTAAAAAAGGCAGGAGGAATAAACTAATAACTCCTTCGCCAAATGTGATCAAGGGACACAATAATTGGCCACTATAAATGTTACATGATGAATATACACTAATGAGTGCCAAAACTGTAATTAGGTGAACAATATTTATGAATATTTAAATGTTCAAACAACATTATGTTTATAGTTTTGGCACTCATTAGTGTATATTCACCATGTAACATTTATAGTGGCCAATTATTGTGTCCCTTGATCACATTTGGCGAAGGAGTTATTAGTTTATTCCTCCTGCCTTTTTTAGTTGAAAGCTCAATATTTATTTTTCTATTTAACTTTTGCACGTAATTCCTGATACTGATACTAGCCAGTGCTACTGATCTCACCGCACTTCCCTGATTCACACAACCACCTTGATGAAATTAACTTCACATCAGAGGTTCCCTATCAAATCAGTCTCCTCTAAACATCAGCACTCTACCTTTTGGCTCCAGCAGTAAGTTGGAGGTGGAGGAGGTCTGTAGGAGGCAGACTTCCATTCTCTCCTGAATGCTGGGGGTGGCCCTGCATGCTACCTGCCCTGGATCAGCTTAAACGGAGGTCCACACAAAAATGGAACCTCCGCTTTTTGGAACCACCCCCTCCGGTGTCACATTTGGCATCGCGGGCACCCTGGACAGGTAAGTGTCCATTTATTAAAAGTCAGCAGCTGCAGTATTTGTAGCTGCTGGGTTTTAATAATTTCTTTTTTTCACAAAGAGTCAATAATTTTTTTTAGGCGGACCTCCGCTTTATTGCATTGCCATGGTAGGCCAGCATGAATCAACACCATGGCATTGCTGTGTTTCCAGCCCTAAAGCCTTTTGGTAATGTTCCTGCACGCTGGGTCCTGTCCTGTGGTCAGAGATATTCAGAAGGTTAAAAACTGAACCCCTTTTAGCTTTGACTATTTTCACCTGAGTATCTCCACAAGGGGTCAACCCAGGTTCAGAGATGCCATAAGGCAGAGCTAGATCATCGGAGCCCATAGGCAATTTTATGTGCCCTAAGCAACATCTCTCAAATAAAATCACATCCTTTAGGCTGGCTTCACATCTGTGCTTTTGAATTGCACCCTAATGCACCTTGCAAATACACTGTGAAATGATGTACTGGAAAAAAAGGCACATTCAATGGCAATGGTTCAATGGCAGCCCATTCAATGTTGGTGCATGAAATAACAATCATTAACATGCATGTGAAAATTCAACACAACACACTGAGGAGGTATGAACGTGCCCTTAAAAAATAATTATTATTTTGTTTATTTATTATTTATTACAGGTGTTTATATAGCGACAACAATTTTATGCAGTGCTTTGCATATATATTGTACATTCATATCAGTCCCTGCCCTTAAGGAGATACATTCCAAGGTCCCCAACTCATATTCATACATACTGTACACATACTAGGGCCAATTTAGTCTGGAGCCAATTGACCTACCAACATGTCTTTGGAGTGTAGAAGGAAACAAGACTACCCGGAGGAAACCCACACAGGCACAGGGAGAACATGTAAACTCTAGGCAGGTAGTACCACGGTTAGGATTCAAACCGACAACCCTATTATATTATTGGCAATAATGGTCTTGAATATTGTGACAATATGTGAGATTACTATATTTCTACTGATGGTGTAAAAGGTGTGGCTATGAACTATACAGGTAAAATATGCTTTCCATGTTACCATCTATAAACACAGGCCTACTGTGCCATAAAAGGACCATGATTACAGCTATCGTTTGTAGACCCATGCTCTCTATACTGGCTCATAGGTGCCATTATGACATGCCAGTACCTACAGTATGTTAGCGGAGAGCATAATTTAATGGGATAGCTGCATCTTCTGTATCTATATCGCAGTCATAACTGTATTTTTAACAAGATATGTAAAATCTTGATTAAAAAACTTATAGAAAAAACAGTTTAATAGCATGTACACCTGGACCTTTATATTCTTGAATGAGGTAATCTGGACTGCTCATGTGGCTGCTGAGTCATATTTGATTATAGAATATCTCTTGTATGGGTGCTTCTACTGTAAGTTGAGAATGTGTCCAGACTAAGAAAAATTGTTTGCTTTGTATTACTGTCAGATTACTTCTGTGAGCAAATGACAGTTGTGGCTTCAATACATATACATGCTACTTCTTAGAAACCCTGAATACAAAGGTATCAGATAGCAGCAATAATTATTTGTTATTTTAATTGTCATTCATGTAAGACAGCAAGCAGATGGGGCTCAGATTTCTGATGCCTAATCCAACCTTTAGAAGCTGAAGGATGAAAATTGTAATATGGGGAGCCCACAACCACCAGCCAGCCACTTCCAAAAGTAAACTGTCTTGTCTCTCAAAAACAAGCAAAACCCCCAGCTTTCTTCAGCAAGGTAAAGGAAAACAATTCAGAATCTGGGTATAATTAAAGCGTATTTCCACCCAAAAATGGAACTTCTGCTTTTCCAGTTCCTCCCCACTCCGGTGTCACATTTGGCACCTTTTGGGGGCGGGGGGTAAATACCTGTCTAATCCAGGTATTTGCACCCACTTCCGATGATAGCCATGTCTGGCCCCTCCTCTGTCCCCCCCGCTGTCTTCTGGGAGACACACAGGTCCCAGAAGACAGCAGGGACCAGTGAGAACGCATGCACACTAGGTAACCAGGCTGTGAAGATGCAAAGCTTCACTTCCTGATTCCCTTACTGATGATGCCGGCGCTTCCACCCAGGAGCCAAAGGACAGATCGGCTTCATTTGAGGACATTGCGGGCGGCCTGGACAGGTAGGTGTCCTAATATTAAAAGTCAGCAGCTGCAGTATTTTTTTTCGGTGGAACTCCGCTTTAAGACAACACAATGATTCACTGCCAGTATACCAGTCCCACACCAGGGATTAGAGTTTCCATCTGCTTTTGGGTACTGCAAAGGCCCCCGGGAGCTCAGCAAGCAAACTATCCACACTATCCCACAGCTGTGAACTACTGCACTCCACCACAAACAGGTGTTGACTTCTTCCTTCTCTTTTTCAGACCTCCTTTGCAAGCGGATTAACCCTTTTGGGACCTAAATCCCTGTAATCAGGGTTCAAGACTTTCCCACCAAAAGTTTTTCTGAGCTTTCGAATTCAGGGTTCCAAATGAGGACTTACCAATTCTGAAAGCACTGTAAATAATTCCTCTCCAAACAGAATACCCCTCATCCTGCATGCATGAGAACCCCTGAGTACTCAAAAATATGTTAGCATCATCCCTCTTAAATGGGTCACAACCCAAATAGTAGGAAGTGGGACATGTATCTTCCATTTAGGACTAATTCCTGGTGTCCTATAAAATACCCATATGATTATTCAGTAAGGAGTGAGAAAAAATAACGATGATATGCACCTTGTGGTGTCTGCTCTTACTCATAACTTTTACTAATCGTTTCCCGCCTAGCCTATAGTAATATAACAGTGGAAGTGCTACTATCCTGGGTGGACATCAAAACTAAATAAAACGTCACTAAATAAAACTAATTGGTAATAAATAATAAAATAAATAAAAACTACTGACACCAGTGTCGAAACTACCAGGTTCGCAAAGGTTGCACTTGCGCCTGGGCTGTGGAATTCCGCCACCATAGGGGGGTACCAAGATGTCAGAAAGGTGGCCAGGTGCGGGACCATAATAAAGGGTCCCCCAATGGTAGTATAAGCCCCCGGGAACAGTGGTGCAGGTTATTTTAAGGAGCCAAAGCGCCAAAAAACATTCCTTGGGCCAGATCCTCATAGAGAGTACGCCGGCGTATCTACTGAGACGCCGGCGTACTTTCAAATTACCCGCGTCATATCTTTAGTTTGAATCCTCAAACCAAGATACGACGGCATCTGGGTTCGATCCGACAGGCTTACGGCTTCGTACGCCTTCGGATCGTAGATGCAATATTTTGGCGTCCGCTGGGTGGAGTTCGTGTCGTTTTCCGCGTCGGGCATGCAAATTAGCTTTTTCCGCGGCCGTCGCATTCTCTTACGTCGTCTCTAGTCGGCTGTTTCCGGCGTATAGTTAAAGCTGCTATTTTGCGGCGTATAGATAGACTTGCCATGTTAAGTATGGCCGTCGTTCCCGCGTCGAAATTTGAAAAAAAAAATTTGCGTAAGTCGTCCGTGAATAGGGAAGGACGTAATTCACGTCTAAGTTAAAACAATGACGTTGTTGCGACGTCATTTCGCGCAATGCACAGCGGGAAATTTCGAAACGGAGCATGCGCAGTTCATTCGGCGCGGGGACGCGCTTCATTTAAATGAATCACGCCCCCTACCTGCCGATTTGAATTACGCACCGAGAGATACACTACGGCGCAAATTCTTTGTGGATTCAAAGAATGAAAAAGTAAGTTACAGCGGCGTAGCGTATCTCTGATACGCTGCGCCTATCTAAATGTATGTGAATCTGCCCCCTTGTTTCTTTGTTGAATTCCCCCAATATCTGCAATCTGAAAGTCCCTGCGGCTGAATAGGTGAAACCTGGTGTAGCAAGTAGTCTGGTAGGTAGAGTTGTCTTGGTATAGCCATGGACCTAATTCACTATGACATCATAGTTGCTATTATAATAGCACTCTGTTTTTTTAGGGATATGAATGACTGGTAACTGACTTTTTTAGGAACAAGCTATGAGTGTTGTTACAACTGACTACAATTTAATTCTTCTTTGCAAAATAAACTTTTCAATATGAATGTTTCTAGTCTTGCAACATTTGTGCCATGTCATTACATTCATCAATTAGCTACTTAACATGATTATAAAATAACACACAATTGTTTGTGCACCTTTTCCTTTCGTGCTATGAAAACAAGGAATTCTATTTAATTAAAGCACTTCATCCTCCCACATTTACCAAATACACTTGGCTAGAGTCCATGATCAGCACTCTAGAGAAAATCAGACTACCTAAGTGATGTATTGCTTACCCAACTGACCAAGACCGACTATTGTTTCCCTAAGCTGTTATGTATTCAATTTATGTCCATTTAATAGGAGTTGGCAGTAAAACAACTTTCAGCCATGAATAGAAAATCTTAAATAGTTACACATTAGTTTTATTTGCCTTTAGTGTAGCAAACAAAGCCATGTAGGCCAATATAATTTTTTTTTTAAATAGCTTCTATATATTGAACTAGTCATTTAAACATAGGTTTAATACTGACAGGTAGAGAGCAGTGTTTCTAACATTCAGTGGGCCTTGTGCAAGGGATAACTTTAGGCTGGGTTCACACTTATGCGAATTGGATGTGGCTTTCTCTGCATCCAGTTCTCATGACAGGAGACTGTAACTGGCTCTCAATGGAGTCGGTTCACACATCTCTGGGGCAGCCACAGTCCACGCTGGAAAGGGGTCCTGTGTGTCTTTGGCTCCATTTCAGGTGCAAATATAGGCAAAAATTTGGACCTGATTCGCCCCTGAAATGGAGAACGGGGACGCACCAGACCCCATGCTGTGAGTCGCAGCTAGTGTGAGTTTAGAGTTTATAAATAAAGACTGCTGGGTAACCTAAAGCTGGTCAACATAAAGCATATATTGCTAAGGGCTTACACTTTATACATGGAGCATCAGATGCATCTTGCTTTAGCCAAGTATATTATATGCTATGCAGGGCCGGAACAAGGGGTGGGCAGAAGGGGGGGCTACCCTGTGCACTGTGGTATCATATGAGGTGGGGTTGCCACAAGGAGATAGGGGGAGAGGATTTATGTTGTAAGGGCAAATTTGAGGGGCTGCAGGGGATAAGTATTGTTCTAGGAGGGGAAATATGGAGCGGGGGGTGCTAAGAGTGGTGGTTTAGGGGGAATTGTGCTGGGACAGGGACGGGGAAGAATATTTGTGCTATTTGGTGGGAATTTGTGCTTTGAGGGGGAGATTTGAAGTAGGGGAGATTGTGTGTGCTAGGAGGGGTAATTTTAGGTGGAGGGGATCTATGGTAGGAAGGGTGAATTTTTGGGGAGGGTGCATTTGAGGTGTGAAAGCAAAGATTTGTGCTGAGATGGGGGATTTCAGCAGGGGGCAGATGTGTACTGGGAGGAAAGGGAACTTATGCTTAGGGGGTAAGCATCCAGATTAGTGCTCAATGTTTTTGTGGGGAGCTTTTTGCTGACACTTCTCATACGTCTGGGGGGGGGGGGCACAAATTGGCATGTTCGCCCTGGGCTCTAGATGACCTTGTCCCGGCACTGATGCTTTGTAATGATATTTACAGAAGTACATCTTTTAACATCTATGACCAATGGGGCTTATCGTGTGAATGTAGCACTGGTTACTACTCCTCTGCACTTTGGTGGACATAATGAGACAACTGTGTGTAGTTTGAGACACCTGTGCATTCATCTTAAAGACTCAGGACCAGATTCAGATAGGTTAGCGGATCTTTAGATCTGCGTAACCTATCTGATTTACGATCCGCCGCCGCAAGTTTTTGAGGCGAGTGCTTAATTCACAAAGCACTTCCGGTACCTCAAAACTTGCGGCGGCGTACCGTAAATCCCCCGGCGGAATTCAAATTCCCAGTGTGCATTGCTCCAAATGACGTTGCAAGGATGTCATTGGTTTCGACGTTTACAAATTTACAAATTACCTCCATCCGTATTCGCGAACGACTTACGCAAATGACGTAAAAAAATTCAAATTTAGTCGCGGGAACGACGGCCATACCTAACATTGGCTGCGCCTCATAGACCATGGGGTAACTTTACGCCGGAAAAAGTCGAACGCAAACGACGTAAAAAAAAAGCGCCGGGCGGTCGTTCGTTTCAGAATCGGCGTAAATGCTCATTAGCATATTCGACACGTAAAAGACACGGAAGCGCCACCTAGCGGTCGGCCTGGAATTGCAGCCTAAGATCCGACGGTGTAAGTCACTTACACCTGTCGGATCTTAGGCATATCTATGCGTAACTGATTCTATGAATCAGTCGCATAGATATGACCGACGGAACTCAGAGATACGACGGCGTATCAGGAGATACACCGTCGTATCTCTTTGTGAATCTGGCCCTCAGCCTTTTCTGACACTTGTTTACATTTTCAGGGTTAGCACATGTAAAAATTGCCTTTTTTTTTTTTGGCGCATTTTTTTTTATTCTTATATCAAATATAAATATTTATTGGAAAAAATTCTGTTCTTTCTGGAGTTTTGGGGCAGTAAAAAAAAAAAAACAATTATAAAAAAAAATGGAGGGTCCCTGAGCACGCTGCATTTCTGCCCTCCAATCACTAGGCCATTGATAAACAAGTGGGTTTGATCTTTGGCAATGAGATGGGACAAAATTTCTTGTGCTGTGGGAGAACAGAAGCTCCCTCCAGGGTAGGCGGCCCACACTCCGTGCGGAGGAGCCAAGGTGTAGATGGCACAGTCCGTGCACACGGTGCCGTCCACAAAGGTGTTGACATAGTCTATCCAGGACATGGGGGGGGGGGTTCCTTGGCCGGGTGAGCGGCTCTGTGTGTGTGATAAGAGAGAGGAGAGAGACTGGAGATTGTGATCTTACAGTATATATTATGAATGAACAAGTATATCCAATATGCATAAATGCCCAAAATCTATGGCGGTGAAGGGAACGGCGATGAAGCTACACACCAGGTGGTGCTATACCCCTGCTAAGTTACATAAATTCTTCCCCACTGTTTCTGAGCTCTGCTTCAGAGGTTGCCCAGGGAAATGGACCCACTTTCACATCTTCTAGAGCTGTACAGCTCTGAGGGACCTTTGGCAAAAAGTAACTGCTAAGGTAGCAGAGATCACAGGAGTTCTAACTACCCCAACACATCAGATGTTCTTATTTTTCGCAGAAAAACCTGGATCCACCTCACCTGAACAAAAACTATCACACACACACTTCAGTGCAGTCCATTGGTCCATTGCCCTGTTTTGGCGTACCCCTGGAGTCCCCTGGGATCATGTCCTTAAGCGTATGGCAGCCATTCAGCTCATGGAGAAAGTCTTCCACACCATTATGGATACCATGCACATTTATGATCTGAAACGGAAGCCCTGGTCCCGCTGATCATACTTTCTTCTATATAGCCACAACATCCCTGAACCCTCCCCTTAGGATGCATTATCGCCAGCATTTTTTTCAGTTTGGCTTCCCATAACCTTTTCTGTTTTATTCTTTAGTTTGTGAGGTTTTTCTTTTCCTCTTGATTCTATTTGGGATGTTTGTATTTTATTTTTTTACTTCTGAACAGAAGTGTCATGGTAGTGTGGTGAGGCCTACAGTATCCTCTGCTTGCATCACGATTTATCCTCTTTGGCAGGTTCCCCACGAAGTTCAATTAATGTAACAGCAGATTTGTAAACGGACCGCAATGGTCCTTTGTAGATAAGTAGATAACCTATTCAAGATAAGTGTACCTTATTATCATTGCTATGGCACACTGTTACATGTTCTATGCCATTTGTATGCTCTGTATATGACGCTTATTGTTCATGCGTTTATTCTCTCGATAAAATCGTTTGTATTAAAAATAAAAAAAATAAAAAAAATGAACAAGTAGCGCTGATTGTTTGTTCATAATAGTGACAGATTACTCAGCTTGGAGTAAGCTCTGTGCAGACTTTACCTTACCCCACAGGATGTCCATAGTTTGGGTTTCAAAAGGGGATGGAGCTACAGTCAGCATAGAGGTATTTTTAGGGGACAATGGGGCCACCAATCAAAATGGGAACCTTATGGTCCCTGTGAAGTAAACAAATAAAACAAAAAACAAAATTCCTTTAACCACTTCAGCCCCGAACCATTTCGCTGGTCAAATACCAGGCCACTTTTTGCAATTCGGCACTGCGTCGCTTTAACTTACAATTGCGCAGTCGCGCGACGTGGCTCCCAAACAAAATTGACGTCCTTTTTTCCTCACAAATGGAGCTATTTGATCAGCTCTGTGGTTTTTATTTTTTGCGCTATAAACAAAAATACATGCCTTAAAAAAGCATATAGGAGGGCCACTCTTAAGACGAGAAATTAACTTTTGATTAAAAAACATCCTCCCAATGAATCTATAAGGGCTAATTCTAATCCTCTATGCATTATCACTAGGTACAAGCAGTGCAACAAGATCAACAAGATTATCTCAAAACATTGGCACCTTTTGAGTATAGATCCTTCTCTGGCACCTTTTGTGCCATTGAAGCCATCTATTATATATTGCAAAACACGTTCTTTGAAAGACAGTTTAACAAAGAGTGAGTACACAGGAGAGTTTCGTGTAGATCTTTGACGCCCAGGTACTTTTAGATGCGGCGGATGTAATTTCTGCCAATATATGAACATTGACAAAAATGCAATGTTGCCAAATGGGAAGATATTCAAACCAACCCATTTTGCGAATTGCAAAACTGAAGGGGTTGTCTACTTGCTCTCATGCCAATGTAATGCTTTTTACATTGGGAAAACAAAACAACAGTTTTACAAGAGAGCTTCCAGACATATCACATGTATGAAGAAATCTGATCCTGATCTCCCACTGGGTCGTCACATCAGAGATGCCCATAATAGTAGAATTCCCAGAATAAAATTTTTGATTCTGGACAGAATACATCCCAGCAATAGAGGGGGAGATTGGAATAGGACGTTGCTACAAAGGGAAACAAAATGGATATCAACCTTAAATGCTACATATGCTCCTGGTCTAAATGAAATGATTAGTTATCGCCCATTCCTCAAGGGATTTTTATCCGGGGGGTGGGAAGAATAAAAGCCAATAGTCGACACCTTACTTTTAATTTGGTATAGACATCCAACAGGATTCAATTCCTTTATTATTCATGCATTTTTTATTCATGTATTTAATTTATAATACAAAAAAAAATAATGTATTCTCAATTTCTGACATGGTCCATGGACATGTGTGCTATATTTTGTCCTTATTGCAATATGTGGAATATGTTGCAATTTTTGGGATGCTCTCTAAGCTTTCTGGTTTATTATTACATCATTTGTGTTCCCTCTTTTTATCTTTTTTCCTTCACTACCCATGGTCTTGATTATGTGCATATTTTTGTGTCTTTGTGATGTGGGGACCGGCCTCTGACTCAGGGGGGGGATTGCCCGAGCCTCCTCTATGGGGGGCGTTTCGTTTGCATCCCCTTCCTTTTTGTTGCATTCCAATGCAGCTTTGCATCGGCGTGTGCCATACGCCACGCATGGTCACTTTTGGGACTGTGTGCGGCGCCTGGAGCACGGGGGGCCCCCCCTTTTTGATAGTAAAAGTGTCTTAATCATCTTATTGTGTCGCCTAATACAAATTTATAAATGCTTAGTCTCTACGATCTCAAATCCCAGGGTACTATGTTATGGTCGCCCATTGTTTATGCCCCTTTGATTGATCCTGTGAGAAGTATGGTTATTATGCCCATCTTTCTGCGCTGCCTGTGAGGCCTGTGTTTTGACCCATGCGCAGTGTATACTTATGTTTGGATGGTGTGATCTAACTTATTGTAGGTGATACTTACGGCGACGCCGCGTAGATAGGGAAGTCTCTATGGCGCATGCGCAGACGTCCTTCGTCACGTGACTGGCGTCAGTTTAGGGCACCCACCATTGTACAGGTATGAAATGTCACTTGTTTGTCTTTCCCCTTGTGGTGTCCAATTCACCACTAGCTTCTATTGACCAGTCTTTGATATTCTTTTTGGGGGTAATTACCCCATAATATTATGATTTATTTATTGGGACACTGTTTATCTTCACAGATACATTCTGTTGGGGTGGAATCACATATCTGCTCAGCTTCTGGACCGGATGGTTCTTGATGAGTTTGGACTACATGTACAATCTTCGTTTTCCTTGCCTTTAGGGACATTTACATTCCATCAGGGTGGGTGTTTATCTTCACTTATCCTTCTGGCATGTTTTGGAGATATTTTTAATGATATGATATATTATCATATGCCTCATCTAAAGTCCCAACCCTATCCCCCCTTTTTTCAACACTATCCAGGGATGGAGATACGTTTCAGGAGTGGAATAGAGTGCCTCCACAGATCTACCACCGGCAGTTAATTATGCATTGTCATTTTTTGACTAGCTGACCCAGGTTGATGTGGTCCGCCTTTAGTTTGGTGGTATTTTGGTTTGGTAGGCTTGTTTGGTTCCACTCTTGCATTTTTTTTTGTTTTTCCAGTGCTCTTTTTTGCTAGACCAACTATAGGTAGGGGCGGGTTTAGGTGATCACCTGCCCCCTATCTATTGATTAGCACACCTGTGCTCCTTTTTTGGAGACTTTAAAATTCATAGTTAGGAACTGCAGTACACGGAGTGCCTTGACGTTGGCGCTGCAGCTTATACAGGTATTAGCAAATACATGCAACTAAACCTCTGTTTTTAATGCATACAGCTAGACAGATTAATTTGGTTTAGTGTTTTTTTGGTTGGTAATTTTGAGCCTGGCAATTATGGAAACATTTTTTATATTCCATATATATGTCTTTAATCGCATACTGCTAAAAACGCATCTCATTCAAAGTCCCCTTTTTTTTAATGATATAATCTATATGGGGAATCACTAACTATACCATTTAATTATTTTTCTTTTTCGCCTTCTCATCACTTTTGTCTGTTTGTTCTACTCCGCAGATTGAGAGCAGATAGGGGACACACTTGGATTTGTTCTGTTTTTCTTGTGTGTTCTGGTGGGGACCCTCGTTGGATTTTTTTCTTTGGCCTGGCCTGCTGAGTCGTGAGACAAAAATTTAGTATCTCTTTATAACATCTTGAGACATGCACATTGTTTCTGGACACATGGACTAGTGAATGAATTCCAAAATAATGTGATCATTACATTATTTTATTTATATTAACAGAGATGACATTTATTGCATAGGAACTGTGGAGACTAACGCCATATGTGTTTTCTTACTAGATAATTTTAAATTGTAACGTCTATAAAACCCCTGAAGAAGGTTGTATACCGAAACGGCTGTTGGGTTTGACATCAAAGTTGTTTACAAGAAATATTGTTTGGATTCAATCTATTCCATTGTGTCTTTTTGTCCATCATTTCTATTTTTGTACTGTAATAAAACCATATATTTTTTATACAAAATTTATTCTGTTTGTGGTCACTTTCAAAGTCCCACCCTTAGGGGTTTATTGTTTCTTTCATGTTTATAAATAAAAATAGAGCGCCAATTTTGAAAAAAATTCAATATTTTTTACTTTTTGCTATAATAAATATTCCCAAAAAATGTATAAAAAAAATGTTTTCCCCTCAGTTTAGGCCGGTACGTATTCATCTATATATTCTTGGCAATGGCGGTGATCAACGATTTTTATCGTGACTGCAACATTATGGCGGACACATCGGACACTTTTGACACCATTTGACACCATTTTGGGACCATTGTCATTTTTACAGCGATCAGTGCTATAAAAATACACTGTTTACTGTAAAAATGACACTGGCAGTGAAGGGGTTAACCACTAGGTGGCGCTGCAGGGGTTAAGTGTGACCTGGTGAGTGATTCTTACTGTAGGGGGGGATAGGCTGTATGTAACATGACACTGATCTCCGCTCTGATTACACGGAGTGGAGATCAGTGTCATTGTCACTAGGCAGAAAGGGGAGATGCTTGTTTACATTAGCATCTCCCCACTCTATCTCTTCGTGAGACGATCGTGGGTATCCCCACAGCGATCGAGTCCGCGGAACCCATGGTCTGGCTCACGGAGCTCGCGGCAGTTTCGCGAGCTCGCTGGCGCACGCACGACCACATGACGGCATCTTAAAGGGGACGTACCTGTACGCTCATATACCTGTCCGTGCCATTCTGCCGACATAAATAGGCGTGCAGCGGTCCTTAAGCCCCGGACCATTATGCAGCTAAAGGACCTGGCCCCTTTTTGCGATTCGGCACTGCGTCGTTTTAACTGACAATTGCGTGATCGTGCGACGGGGCTCCCAAACAAAATTGGCGTCCTTTTTTCCCACAAATAGAGCTTTCTTTTGGTGGTATTTCATCATCTCTGCGGTTTTTATTTTTTGCTCTATAAACAAAAATAGATCGACAATTTTGGAAAAAATTCAATATTTTTTACTTTTTGCTATAATAAATATCCCCAAAAAATATATATATATATTTTTTTTCCTCAGTTTAGGCCGGAACAGACGATCAGTGTCAGTCTCACTAGGAAGCACGGGGAGAGGTTTGTTTACACTTACCTCTCCCCGTTCTTCCTCTCTGTGGCTCGATCGCGGGACACCGTCTGCGATCAGGTCCATGGTTCCCCCGGGGACAGTCATGGAGCTGAAGACCAGGTCACGGGCACGCGCTGAGCGACCCACGGCTGGGCTCTTAAATGGGACGTACGTGTACACCCTTGTGCCCAGCCGTGCCATTCTGCAGACGTATATCTGCGTGCGGCGGTCCTCAAGCGGTTAAAATCTAACCATGCAGTGCCACACTTTTAAATATACTATATTTCTTGATGTGTACGTGTGTGTGTATAATAACAATTAACTAAATGTTTAATTGTATAGCCTAATAAGCCTGTATTTGTTTCACACATGTTCAGCTTAAAGTATAAAGCCAAACCTTTTTTTTGATAATTGGATCACAACATGATCGCAACGATTGGAATAGTGCCCTTGCCTTCAATAGGCTGCAACTTGTCATGCGATTTGATATCTCAAATCGCATGACAAATCGCTCCATTGGGAACCTAGGCTAACCCGATCAAAAACAAAATGATGAAATAATATTTTTTGCCTTCACCCTGCTTGTGAATTAAAGCAAACACGTTTGCTAGCCTAACATAAAATTATTCCTTTAATGAAACAACTTAACTTTTTTTTTTCTTGTAGATGGGCATATAATTCATTTTCAAGAAATGAAGAAAGAGAATGATAATAAAAGGAAGCCGGAGCCACAAAAATTAGACCATCTATTACTTTCTGGCATCAGTGCCCATACAGGCCAGTCCCTTTTTCTAGCATTACTAGTCTACAATTTACTAGTATATGTACAGTAAAAATGTCTATTTACTCTTTCTTTAAGATATTGTGGGCCTGTTGCGGATTTGTAGTGTTGTCGTTTAAAAAACACAATGAATTAAAAACAGAATAAAAAAAAAAAGTATTTCTAAACCCAAAAACAAAGACATTTTTTGGATGTCATCCAGAGTGCCGACCATCCCTTTCCTTCTACTATTAAAGGGGTTGTAAAGGTTTGTTTTTAATTTTCTAAATAGGCTCCTTTAAGCTAGTGTATTGTTGGTTCTCTAACCTTTCCCTTCTAAAAATGTGTTTTCTTTGTCTGAATTTATCACTTCCTGTTCCTCCTCAGTAAGCTTGCCCCCATCATCCGAGCCGTTCTGGCTGGGGGTTAGTCAGCATGCTCTCCCCCTCCCTTGGGACTACATCCCTGCGGGGAGACGCTCCAGGGATGTAGTCCCAAGGGAGGGGGCGAGCACGCTGACTAACCCCCAGCCAGAACAGCTTGGATGATGGGGGCAAGCTTACTGAGGAGCTTACTGAGGAGGAACAGGAAGTGAGAAATTCAGACAAAGAAAAAAAAAACATTTAGAAGGGAAATTGAAGGAAAGTGTAAGTGAACCAACAATGCACTAGCTTAAAGGAACCTATTAAGAAAATAAAAAACAAACCTTTACAACCCCTTTAACACACTTCCTGTTCTAGGGTGACAACATTCACTTACACTGCTATATCTTTGGGAAACATTGTTTCCGTTTTCAGTTCAGTTTCCATAAAGTCACAAGAACACTACATTTCTGGTAAGATCAGCAGGTATTTTCTTTAATAACCAAGGCATTTTCTATGCTTGCTGAAAATTTACTCCGGTAACATAGCCCAAAAATGTATGAAATACTAAATCTAAGGAATGGTAAGCTACAAAATAATACATTTTTGTTCTTTGGCTAAGATATGTAACTAGTTCATAAATGAGTAACTAGATTTATTTTTTCAGCTTAAGCACTATTTCTTAAAGCGGTAGTTCACCCCCCCGACACGATTTTACCATCGAGACAGGCATTGTAGCGCGAGCTACAGTATGCCTGTCCCGATTTTTTTAACCCCGGACTCACCTTGTAATCGGAGATCGTATTTTTCGGCTCCCGCGGGGAATGGGCGTGCCTATGGAGAGGGAGGATGATTGACGGCCGGCCCTGGCACGTCACTCTCCCCGAAGACAGCCGGAGTAGGTCTCGGCTCTTCACGGCGCCTGCGCACAGGCTATGTGCACGCGTCGTGAAGACCAAGCCTATTTCGGCTATTTCCGGAGAAGCGTGACGCGCCAGAGCCGGCCGTCAATCATCCTCCGTCTCCAGAGGCACGCCCATTCCCCGGTATCTTCGATCTACGCGTACAAGGTGAGTACGGGGGTAAAAAATTCGGGACAGGCATACTGTAGCTCGCGCTACAATGCCTGATTTTATGGTAAATTTAGGCCAGATCCACGTAGCGGATCGTAATTTTAGTCCGGCGTAGCGTATCGTAGTAACGCTACGCCGCCGCAACTTTGAGAGGCAAGTGCTGTATTCACAAAGCACTTTCCTCTAAAGTTACGGTGGCGTAGCGTAAATCTGCCGGCGTAAAGGCGCGGAATTCAAATGTTAAAGATGTGGGCGTGTTTTATGTTAATTTTACTTGACCCGACGTAAATTACTTTTTTTTTTAACGTTGCATGCGCCGTCCGTGGGGGTATCCCAGTGCGCATGCTCGAAATTAACCCGCAACAAGCCAATGCTTACGACGTGAACGTCATTCTACGCAAAGCCCTATTCACGAACGACTTACGCAAACAACGTAACATTTTCAAAATTCGACGCAGGAACAACGTCCATACTTAACATAGGATAAGCCTCATATAGCAGGGGTAACTATACGCCGAAAAAAGCCTTACGGAAACGACGTAAAAAAATGCGCCGGCCGGACGTACATTCGTGGATCGCCGTATCTAGCTAATTTGCATACTCGACGCGGAAATTGACGGAAACGCCACCTAGCGGCCAGCGTAAATATGCACCTTAGATCCGAAGGCGTACTAAGACGTACGCCAGTCGGATCTTGCCCAGCTTCAGGCGTATCTTGTTTTGTGGATACAAAACAAAGATACGCCGAAGCAAACTAGAAGTTACGTGGCGTATCAATAGATACGCCAGCGTAACTTCTTTGTGGATCTGGCCCATTGTCTTTATATTCTTTAAATATTAAAAAATATTGTTTATGCAGTAGGTGGCGTTATCAGCTCCTGTTTACATGTTTTCTCTTATAGGTAAATATGAATGATTGCATATTAATATTGTGTCTTTGTTTAGCCAGTAGGGGTGGTTCTTAACTCAGCTCTTTTTTACGTGTCTTCTTTTTCACGCAGTCAGTTGAACATAGCAAAAAAACGAACACACCAGGACAAGGATCTTTTTTTTTTTTTTTTAAACAAGTGACTTTTTTCGTTTTGAAAAAAAATTGAAATACGGTCTCATCGCTAAAAATAAAGATCCTTATACCTATGTAAAGTTTTATTAAATTTGCCTATTGTGGTCAGAACTGAATAGCTCAGACTGAAATTTGAAGGCAAAAGAATGATCATCGTAATGACTCATCCCTTATTGAATGGCTTAGTCTGAAGCCTCAGTTAGCCAAACCAAGCTTCAAAGCAGGCTGTCTTTCTGGTCTATTTGTAAAATGATATACAGTATATGCAGTGAGGTGCTGGCTGACAGGATTGTGGATGGTTTGTCACCTAGGTTTCTCAGCTACACATAATGAGAGGCTCCAAAATTTGTCTGTTATGGATAAAGCAAACCTTTATGCCTTTTTTGTTAAATTCTGGGATGGGTCCTGGAGTCTGGAGACTTGGTAGAGCTTTGAAAGGTATAAAGCCTTTATCCCTAGGTCCCCCTGTTACCTGTTAGCCAGACCTCATTAATTATTTCAGGTGACCTTTTTATAGCTGACCTCAGCACTTCAACTTACTGATGCTGGAGGTTCTCTCTCTCTCTGAGGCCTGCATCTGAGCATGGTGAGCAAATGGATACTCGGCTACAAAGCTAACAAGCAAGAGACTAGCTAGTTAACCATCCAGCAGCTGACTGTAACTCATCAGATCGCATAGGAAGGACAGCAGCAAGTGAACCCTTCTCTATAGCAGTAGACACAGGGGCTGTTGGATAGGCAGATCATGGCACAGGAGTCAACTACCTCAACAGCCTATGCACAGCATATTACAGACGTTGGTCCTGGAGGATGATGTTGAAGCCTACATCAGCATCTCACCGAATGTGAGCTACCAAGGAGTATCGTAAGCTCAAAGGAGAAGTCATTTAAAAACCCAAGCGCGTGTTCTCCTGGAAATATGATGCTGGAAAACCTACAGGGACCCAGAAGTAAGATTTGTTCCACCTTTCAAGTGAGTGGTTGTAACCTGAGGTGCTGAAGCCTGCTCAGTTGGTGGATTTAGTGGTCTGTGATGTTACATCAAAGATTTAAGAGATTTTAGATACAGTACCACATTTGGCCTACAGACCTTCAGTGTGTGGATGAGTTGGTATCCCTTGTAGCGTAGCATACTGCTACTGAGGATTCTCTCCAAGATTTGCCTTCCAAGCTTGTAATCCTTGGAAACAGGAAAGCATCAACTTGAGTAAGACTGTTCATTTTTATTAAAGGGTTAAATTGTCCCTTAAGGGGGAAATGGAGGGCTAAGACACCCATGAGTGTTATATATGAATGGACTCCCATTAATGTCATATTAGGTGTTGGCCCTGCCAAGAACTGGGACATGTAGCTGCCAATTGCCCCATTGAGTTTGTTTCTTCTGACTTTCCTTACATGATCCTATGGAATGTGACTTGGGGAGGCATTCATCACTATTTGCAAACCTGTTCTTGCAACACACTTAAGCAGGGGAGGGCTGGCAGGGGGGACAGGGTGGAAATCTCCCCCCAGGCTGGTGACACTATGCACAGCCACCGGCCGCCACTACCAAATGCTGTTTTTGCAGAGCAGGAATATGCCTGCTGAAGCTTTGTTAACTCAGGTCACGGCTGCTGCTCACCCCCCACTGTGCAGCCGTGCCTGTGTCAGCTCTGAGGTAGATGGCTGCAGAGCTGAGCTATGTCTCGTCTCACACATAGCTCAGCCTCAGTGCACACCAGCGCTGACATCCCCTTCTCTCTCTGAACAGACACGAGGAGAGATATAGCTCATCTGCTCCTCCTCCTTCTAAGTCTGCCCTGCCCACACTCCCTGGGCATGTGTGGGCACTGGACAGGAAGTTTGAACCCAAAAAAGCCTCCATCCTGGTAAGCTCACCCTCTCTAGTCTCTCCTGCCTCCCAGTGTATAAAAAGGGGTGCTCTGTGGACTTTGTTAAAGGGGAGGGGGGGGCAGGCTTTGGTGAGCAGAGACCCTCTTTACACAATAGTCCACAGCATGCACACTTAAATCAAGTTTCCCAGAACACTCCTTACATCAGATCTGATCTATATGGGGTCTGTGCGGACTCTGATGTAAGGGGAGGCTCTGTGCGGACTCTTGTGATCATGAAAAATATTAGACTGTTTTCCTCGATCCATCACTTTTTCACGCTCTATGGACCACTTGACTGGGCTTGCCCCCCAGGCCTAAGGCTGCCAGCCCTCCCCTGCACTTAAGAATTGAGACTGAAAGGCAAATATGTCTTATTACCATAGACGAGCCCCGATCCATGCTTGTCTGGTGGATCCTGCCAAGCTTGGCTCAAACTAAATGAGAGTATGCATGGTAATGCCGCTGCTAAAGACTGCCTTACTGTGGAGGTCATAGTGTAGATGCCAAATTACAACTGTAAGCATGTCATGAGTATGTTTAAGAGCTTGCTACACAATGTAATAGTGAGCTATGATTTTTTCAGAACTGTGGGGGGAAAACGGGATGACAGTTCTGAAAATGTGTCTGTTCAGGCCTTGATTTGTTTCACACACTTATCTAACAGCACATTATTGATTGTTTTTTGCGGGGCCTCTCTTTTCTGGACAAATGGAGTTTGCTAATTTTTGATGCCTGTCAGAGCGCTCTGCATTTTTAATTTATATTTGCTGCAGCATGTTTTTTAATTAAATGAATAGGTATTGTGAGATATACTGTGTTATAATGGATACATTGTTCCTCGCATATGCTTGATATTTAATGTATATGATACTCCCACCCCTAATAAAGCCTTTTTCATATTTTTGTACCTTAAGCCATTGTTGACCCGCCTTTTTTTGCACTGCCCGAGGGCCCCAATGCCACTAGAGGGCCCCATCAGGATTGCCAGCCTCAGTAAAACCAGGGACAGTATGTAAAAATTGGTGTTTTTTTTATATCTGTCCCTGAAATGTCTCTTAACGACATCCTTTTGGTCTAAAAATCCCAAAAATATAGCTGCTCTGCCTCTCCAGTACCTTTTTAGTGTGTGTATGTGTTTTCTGTGTGTATGTATACTGTGTGGCCCCATAATCTATTGCCTGGGGGTCCCATAATATCCTATTGCCTGGGGGCCCCATGATCTCCTTTTGCCCGGGGGCCCCATGATCTCCTTTTGCCCGGGGGCCCCATGAGTTGTCAGTCCGCCCCTGACTGTAGCTTACCTTGACTGCTTAACAAATCCACACAGACGTTATGGGATGTTCTGGTTGACTGCCCAGACAAGCAATATCCTCAGCCACCCACCATGCTCTTTGTTGATGTCTCCTCTCCTCCTCCATATTGTCTAACCTAGAAAGGTCCAGTACCCCAGTGTTTCTAAACTCCAGTCCTCAATTTTTCCATGTGGTTATTACGTGGGCAGGTTCTGCATCCTGCTTTCTAGTACTACACAGTGATTGCTCTGCAGTGGTAATATTTCTTAAATGGTACTTTAATCAGAAAATTACATCCAGCTAGATCCCTTCAGGCTGGCCTCTTTTGTAAGTATAGCTATGTCATTTATTAAAAATAGGTACCTATACTGTTTAGAATACAGTAATACAGTGTCTCGCACTGATCTGCACTTGCCCAGTTTCTTTCTATTTTTAGGCACTGCTGAATCTGTACAGGCTGATCTGCTGACATGGTGCTGCACACATGATCAGTTATGACTCTGGCCATTTGATAGTTTGACAGTTTGGCTGAGAAAACAAGCAAATGTGTCAGTTAGCATTCCAGGAATATAACTGTTTTTTGAAGCTGCTAAATCGATGGGTTTAGTTTCGCTTTATGATTTACTTCTTCCCAGGGGCTCTGCGCTTTAACAAAATGAAAACCTCCAGCAAGAAGAAAGCAAAAACAATGCTGTAGGTAATTTACAGCACACACTAATTTTGGTAGTATAATTATTTTGTGGAATGTATGTTCCTTGGAACATTATTTTTTATCAAGTTATTCTGCCTTAAAGAGGAGTTCCACCCAAATTTGGAACTTCCTCTTAACCCACTCCTCTCCCCCTTACATGCCACATTTGGCATGTAATTTTTTTTGGGGGGGAGTGGGGGCTTCAGCACGAGTGGGACTTCCTGTCCCACTTCCTCCTTCCTGTAGGCGACTAAGCTTAATCGCCTTCAGGAAGTGGCTGCTGTAGGCGATCGCCTAGGACACGTCACAGGTCCTAGGCGATCTCCTGGCCAATTACACGGCGTGGCGCCGGGCCGCGCCGCTCGCGCATGCGCAGTGCCGCTCGCGCATGCGCAGTGGTTGCCTGGCCGTGAAGCTGAAAGCTGTCACGGCCGGGTGCCCACACTCAGAATGAAGACGCCGGCCGGGGAGGGGGGGAGAGGAGCTATAGCCCCGGCCGGCGCGTCGCTGGAGCGCTGGAGCAGGTAAGTGCCTGTTTATTAAAAGCCAGCAGCTACACTTTTTGTTGCTGCTGACTTTTAATAAACATACAAATGGCTGGAACTCCCCTTTAACTGAAGTCTTAAGACTGCCATACATGGCTTAAATTCAGGCCAATTCATGCTGAATAGGCTGAGAGCTGTAGGTGCTCCTGTCGATGTCAGTTATGGCTAGGCTCATTGGGTGGAGCAATGTGCTGATGTTGCCGCTCTCCATGGATCCCTGGGGGGAAAGGCGTTTTTTGCTGGAGACGGCCGGTGTCTTGTCGATCTAGTTCCCCTATCGAGATGGTTCCCTGCTTGACTGCGCAGGCGCAGACATAGCCCACGGAAATCTCAGAACCTCGGGCGGGCGCAGCGAGACATCTGAGTGAAGCGAGGACGTGAAGCCGACTGGCCACTTACAGCAAATTTCACGTCGCCCTGGACCTCTTGCTACAGCTGCTCAGGTTCGGCGATTTCCGTCAGCTCGGATTGCGCCTGCGCAGTCAAGACGGGAACCATATCGATAGGAGGAACCATATCGGCTTGAGATTTACCTATGCGTGTTTATGCAAACTTGATGTAAGTGCATTACTTTTGAGATATATTGAATGTTTATCGTTTTACACTGTGGCAAGCCTTTATCTTTTTTGGGGGAAGTTCTATAAGCATGACTATTTGGAGGACATCCGTAAAGGCTTCCTGCTATGATTGAGCCGCAATAGTCGCTGTACCTGTGATCCTTGAAGTTGATATATGGTGGGACTACCACATATACATTTCCTTACAAAAACAGGAGCATTGGCTGGGTGTTGGCTACAGGCGAGATATGGTGGGACTACCACATATACATCTCCGGATTGGGGACCCAGTCGATTACTCGGACCAATATGGCCCCGGAACCAGGAATACCTCGTGGCACGCGCTGTTGCAGGGGCAAAACTATAAAGTGCCTCATGCGCTGTGGCATTAGAAGAATTATGATATCTCTGACTTTTCAGTTCAACAAGACTGTCTATTACTCTGAAAATTCCTCTAGCGCCGTTCTATGGAAGCAGTAAGGTTTAAAGAGCACACCAAATGCTTAAATGAACTTCTTTATTAACTTCACTTTTCTTCATAGATAACACTGCTGCTTTGCAGCAGACAGTCCATGTACAAACACGTGTTGAATAAGGTATAACAGAAAATGGCGGTTCAAATATTCAATCTTGTCATTCAACATAAAATGGTGGATATCTTTCTTTCTTCAGTATTTATACTCTCTCTGTAAGTTATCAAAGCATTCTCTGATTTCTCTGAAAGGTGTAATTGTGGTTTGCAACTTGGTTTGCAGGGTTTGTTAGCTCGGTGCAGTTAGCTTGTTAGAGTGGATGGATGGATGTGACTTAGTTCGGTAACTTAGTTCGATGGAACTACAGTTAGAGCGGTTAGATGACTTTGTTTGAATGACTGAATGGACTTAGTTCGATGGCTTAGTTTGGTGGAACTATAAGTGAACACACAACTAGATCAGTATACAGTTCTGATCACACTATTTACAATAAGAACATATATAACTTGTGTGACATACCTATTTAGGCCCTTGCTTCTATAAAACTGAACTCTGTGGGCCAGATTCTCCAAAAAGCGCCTATCTATAGGCGGGCATAGCGTATCTCAGATACACTACCCCGCCGTAACTTAGTGAGGCAGGTCCCGTATTCTCAAAGAACTTGCGGCCAAAGTTACGTCGGCGTAGTGTAACTGTGCCGGCGTAAGCCTGCGTAATTCAAAGTAGGCTAGTGTGGGCGTGTTTTATGTTAATGTATCCTGACCCGACGTGATTGACGTTTTTAACGAATGGCGTATGCGCGCGCATGCTCAGTATCACGTCGAATTTTCATATTAAATTACGCCCGCTCATTCCTAGTCGACGTGAACGTAACTTACATCCAGCCCCATTCACGGACGACTTACGCAAACAACGTAAAATACGACGCTGTTCGTACGTTTCCGACGTCCATACCTAACATGACTTACCCCTGCTTTATGAGGGGTAACTGTACGCCGGCGTATGTCTTACGTAAACGACGTATCTTGATACGCCGGGCGCACTTACGTTTGTGAATTGGCGTATCTAGCTAATTTACATATTCAATGCGGAAATCTACGGAAACGCCACCTAGCGGCCAGTGTAAATATGCAACTAAGATACGACGGCGTAAAAGACTTATGCCGCTCGTATCTTAGCCGAATTTATGCGTAACTGATTCTAAGAATCAGCCGCATAGATATGACGGCTCTCATTCGGACTTACGACGGCGTACATGGCGCTACGCCGTCGTAAGTCCTTTGAGAATCTGGGCCTGTATGTCTGCTCTCTGTCTTCATGTGGAATGAATGCAGCACATGTACAGTATTAGGAACCTCCCAGACAGAATGGATGCAAAGGTAGCTGGGATAGGTCAAGACTCTGCTCAATGTGAGATTAGCTGTGATTGGCCAAGGACTCCTGATGAGTCACAAAAGCTTAACTCTATGCTTTCTGGTATGCATTCTACTGTGTAATTTGAGCTTACCTTCACTGTCATATAAATAAACGATTCTTAAAGGCATATTTTTTCTTTTGCTTCTGTGAACACAACATACAACTATTATATGACATTCAAGCATTAAATCACACTGAATAACTTTGCTTTTGCCTCTCACATATAAACATGTGCATTACATTTAGGTTCTTAGCAGGTTTAGCTGTATATACATGTAGGTTATATTAGCTACCTAGGACAGGTTCTAGCTGGCCAGCTACACGCGCACCCCGACCTGGAAGGCCATTTCGCCGGGGCGCCGTGATGCAGTCACCCTAAAATGTGGGTGCCACACTTGAAGAAGGACCCAGACCAATGGCGTCTGTCTCATAAATACCCTCCTCCAGCATGCACAGAGAGGCACAGCGAGGAAACACCTTCCTGATAGGCTGCTGGGGAAAAGCACCCAAACCTCGACTCCACTGCTGCCACCTATCGTCCTGGGGTGGGAACAGCACCCCAGGAACAACAGAATAAGCCCACAGCACAGCCAAGCTGAGACAGAGACCCAATTCAACAGAATACCTGGATCAGAGCCAACTAACTCTCTGATCCCCCTCTAAATTTAACAAAGCACCGGTACTTGTAAGTAACCAGGCGCTATATAATATTTTTGAATCCCATGAGTAAGTAATCCGTGACGAAACATGTCGGGGCGTGGCTACACAGTGAGCATTTGAACGTATGAACCGACGTGACAGGATTGTGAGTGTAGCATTTTGTTTGTAACCAGCGGACGGTAGCGGGATTTTGCAGACTGGGGATTTGCAGTGCATTGCGGTGGAGTGGTGAGAGTGATCCAAGTTGATTGCAGGTCCGCCGTGACCACTGTTTGCCAGCTGTAGGATATTGAGGAAGTCTTTTTTGCTTTGCTGTGATTCACTGCTTTTAATTTAGCTTTTTATGTGAGTGTAACCATTGCAGATTTGTATGTGGTGTTTTATTAAATTGCCTTGCAATATTACACTATTGTACGCTTCTCTTTATCATTCATGTGGAGCCATTATAATCACATTGGTGGAAGTGGAATCCTGTGACACTGATTTGGAAAATCCTAATTTATGCTTTTGTGCCAAAACACGAGAGTGTGAGGCAATTTGTTCTGGTGAGTGGCCAATTTGATGGGTGAAGGAATTACTGAACACTTCTGGTGTGGTGGAAGATTTTCTTATTATTTATGAACTTTTTGCTTCATCACTTTAATTTATTCACTGGTTTATATATAATTTTCTTTAGTCTATGGAACTTTTTTACCTAATTTAACACTGTATTTAGATTATGTGTGTAAGCTTGTTATACACTGGAGCACTGCTGAGTATATAAGTTTTTGATAGTTTAATCACATTGTTTGAAATCACTATATACACATTTTTTCACATTTATTTGATTTAAAGCGGCAGCTGTGAGACTTTGTTCATTTATCCTCCATAGCGCAGCGGTGGGAATCAGGAGGGCGCATTTACTTGGATTACCTATTTTTTACACGCTACATAATATTTAATACTGGGACTTTTAATTTCACTAATTGGTTTGTTTTTCACTAATCGGTTTGTTTTATTTTTGTATTATGTTAATATATATATATATATATAGCTTATTTCAGTTGTCATAGCAATAAACATGTAACTTCGTACATTGAATTGGAAAGGATCACCAAGTCTCAGGCCTCTAGTGTTGCTTCTGCAGTGGGTTTGGATGACAATGATTGAGGGGGATTTACTGAAGGAGTGAATGAGATTTGGAATAGAAGCAAGGAGTATGCAAGATATATCCTAAGTTGAAAAATAAATATGTGGATGTTTATTTTGCTATTTTTGCATCCTAAAATTTACTAAGAAAAACAAAATTGTAATCTTTGACCCTTTTGTTTTATATTTAGATGTCATCCATGCAAAAACCAACATAGACTTGGGCAGTCCCACTAAGGTAAGCATTAATAAGGCTGACACATACCAAGATATTTAATTAACCAAGCAAAGGTTAATTAACGTGGTCAGAGACTACAGAGAACAGTTGAATTATGCCTGCATTTGAAGATTTTTTTGCAGCTTCCTACATAAATACTGTATGTATTTTTTTGCCTATGGAGCAGAGAGAAGGAAACATAATCAGACAATTACAATTTGGTTTTAAACTGAGAAAAATAGCAAATGGCTGAACAAAGTACCCAAACCAATCTTTTTTTCCTCGAGAAGCCTATTTTCTTAACAGATGGCATGGATCAGATGTGCTATTTTTTGGCCACAGCACTATTACAGGTTAATTAAAGTAGTTGTATTGGTTGAGCTCTGTGAACATGGTAACAGACAAACAGAATTATTACCTCCACTGTGCAGTTCGTTTTGCACAGAGTGGCCCCAATCGTCCTCTTCTGGGGTCCCACGGCAGCTCTCGCGGCTCCTCCCCACAAGAGCTAACCCCCTCTGGGAAGCTCTATACCGAGGGGGTTAGCTTGCGGGCCCGCTTCCTGCCATACAATCGGCGTCCATAGCCGCCGATTGTATGACTCAGCCCCACCCCCAGCGGTTGTGTCATTGGATTTGATTGACAGCAGCGGGAGCCAATCGCTGCACTGCTATCAATCCATCCAATGAAGAGACAATCGGGCATGAGGAGAAAGACGCTGGGTAGATGAAAACAAAATGGTGATAAAACACATAATTGGGCAAGCTTGATATTGGCATCCCTGAGCATAGACTCGACGCGTTTCTTGGCGTTTAAGGCCAGTCATCAGAAGTGGGGTGCATAGCAATAAGCTAAAGAGAAAAAAGGGAGGGGGGAAGGGATAAACATACAGGTGAGTAGGTGCAATCTGCGTCATTTGAATCATGGTAGCAGCATAAGCGAGTTTGGTGGTATGGTATATTACCTTTATGTTGGGCCAAAAGTGGAATAACCCTTGCGTTAAAACATAAAGATTGCACCTACTCACCTGTATGTTTATCGCTTTCCCCCCTCCCTTTTTTCTCTCTAGCTTATTGCTATGCACCCCACTCCTGATGACTGGCCTTAAACGCCAAGAAACGCGTCGAGTCTATGCTCAGGGATGCCAAGATCAAGCTTGCCCAATTATGTGTTTTATCACCATTTTGTTTTCATCTACCCATTTTATTGGATAATCATGTCTACTGTATCTATATGTCAATTTATTGTGATTGCTTTTAATGGTCATGTCCTGGATTTTGAATATTTTTTATATCAATGTTATTATGACTACATGTATTATGCCTTTGTACGCATGATCTCTGTATTATATATTATGATACATATTACATTATTAAGTTTACATTTGACTCCTTCAATTTCTTTTTCGGATTGATCACCAAGACATTTCTTTTGACCACAGAGATTTCCCTTGATGGGACTGTGATAGATCTTTTACTGGTGATATCCTTAACAATTTTACAAACCCATCCATGCCCCATTTAAAGTCCCATGACCCATTTTTCTTGTTCTATATTACTACAGGGATGGGGGCACGGTTAAGGTGGTTTTGGATTCCAAACAGATCACTTCCCTTCTTTTGCAAAAGTAACCTCCCACACATTGCAATAATAGGATGTGGGCAAGTCCCAAACATAAATCATGCAGTTGTACCTGTCCATAGTAACAGATCACCACCAAACACAGTACACAGGTTACGTGATGAGGAACTGTTTTTAATTATAGAGAAAACAGTGACACCTGGTCAAGAAAAACAGTAACAAGAAATAAAATAAATCAGGCATAAGAGGCATGTTTTGGGGACATGAAAAAGGGGGAGGCTGAAGTTTTGCTGTAAATTCAATCAGAAGAATGTGTGAATCTTTGAACATTTATAAATGAACTCCGATGTGTTTTCTCTACAGAAAAATGATTTCAGATACCCGCACAAGACACACCTCAAACCAGCCCTTGATCAGCCTATACCGGAGCGACCCATTATTCGGCAAATTACAATTGATCTTCGACCTATCCTGGGGCAGGTTATTGATGCTTGTGAAGTGGATAATGAAGACACACCAGAAGTTTTAAAACAAGAGAACAAAAGAAGTGAGGCACATACAGATATTTCATCTCCCTTGCAGAGGAATTCAGGGGCAATCAGCATTTCTCTCCCCTCAGTGTCAAGCTGTAAAAGCTGTGAAAAGTCCAGGCCTCCACAAACTGTTGAGCGGGCAGTAAGTTTGGTGGCACTAACAAACGAAGGCACACTTACTTGTGACCCAGTACACAAATCTAGGAACTCTTTCCCTGCTTTCTTCCCCAAAGTAATATTAAACCAAATTCCTCCTCCGAAGACCTCTAAGGAGCAAAGGCCTTTAAGTAAAGTAAGTACTGATTTTTGCAAGTAGTTTACTGAATGCAGAGCTACACAGTTCAGTCTTTCTTCATATATAATAAACAGCACCAACTCACGACCAGTGTTGCCATCCGTTCGTATTTTTACGGACAGTGCATAAAAACGGGCACTTTATTCCCCCGTTCTTAAATGTTCGTGGTTGCTGGAATGTGCCAGTAAAAATAGCCGAGATCGGTTCGGCTTTGAACTGCACATGAAGATTGGAGGCAGGGGGTGATTGGAGGCAGGGGGTGATGGTGGCTGCGGTGGCACCGCAGAGGGGGATGGAGGCAGGGGGAGATTGTAGGCAGGGGGTGTTTGGAGGCAGGGGGTGTTGGTGGCAACACAGAGGGGGATGGTGGCACTGCAGAGGGTGGGGGATGGAGACAGGGGTTGTTGGTGGCACCGCAGAGGGGGATGGAGGCAGGGGACGATTGAGGCAGGGGGTGAATGGAGGAAGGGGGCCTGGGGGGAGTTTGGAGGCAGGGGGAGATTGGAGGCAGATGGAGATTGGAGGCAGAGGGAGATTGTGGCACCGCAGAGGGGGGTGAAGGCAGGGGGTGTTGGTGGCAGAGGGGGATAGAGACAGGGGGTGATGTGACTAAATAATTTGCCCTTATTATATCGAAAATAACAAAAATATGTTTTTTTACCTTAATATCTACCTTAAATCACATTGCTATTTGCCTAGCGTACTTGTTTGTAGCACCAAAAATTGTAACTTTTGTGAAATGCCAGTAAAAACATGGCTGCGCAAGTAAATTTTGGGTGTCGTGCCAGTAAATTTCAATCTGGTAGGTTAGCAACACTGCTCACGACACTGACTTACAGTCAATTAAAGTGATCCTGTGCCCAGACTATGCAAATAGAAATATAGTGCCTTAAAAATGTATTCATACCCGTTGAAATTTTTCCACATTTTGTCATGTTACAACCAAAAACGTAAATGTATTTTATTGGGATTTTATGATAGACCAATACAAAGTGGCACATTATTGTGAGGTGGAAGGAAAATTATAAATGGTTTTCATTTTTTTTTACAAATAAATATCTGAAAAGTGTGGCGTGCATTTATACTCAGCCCCTGATATAATACTTTATAGAACCACCTTTTGCAGGAAATTGTCTCTACTAGCTTTGCACATGTAGGAGAATGAAAATTGTGCCCAGTCTTCTTTTAAAGTAGCTCAAGCTCTGTCAAATTTTCAAGTCTTGCCACAGAGTCTCATTTGGATTTAGGTCATAAATATGTTTTGATCTAAACAATTCCATTGTAGCTCTGGCTGTATGTTTAGGGTCTTGTCCTGCTGCAAGGTGAACCTCCCCCCAGTCTCAAGTCTTTTGCAGACTCTAACTTGTTTTCTAAGATTGCCCTGTATTTGGCTCCATCCATCTTCCCATCAACTCTGACTAGCTTCCCTGTCCCTGCTGAAAAAAAGCTTCCCACAATATGATGCTGCCACCACCATGTGTTACGGCGGTGATGGTGTGTTCAGGGTGATGTGCAGTGTTAGTTTTCCACCACACATGGTATTTTGCTTTTAGGCCAAAAAGTTCAATTTTGATCTCATCTGACCAGAGCACCTTCTTCCACATGTTTGCTGTGTCCCCCACATGGGTTCTCACAAACAGCAAACATAATTTCTTATGGCTTTCTTTCACCAATGGATTTCTTCTTGACACTCTTCCATAAAGGCCAGATTTGTGGGATGCAGGACTAATAGTTATCCTGTGGACAGATTATCTCACCTGAACTGTGGATCTCTCTGTAGCTCCTCCAGAGTTACCATGGCCCTCTTGGCTGCTTCTCTGAATAATCTTTCCATTTTCGGATGATGGATTGAACAGTACTCCGTGAGATGTTCAAAGCTTGTGATATTTTTTTTATAACCTAACCCTGCTTTAAACTTCTCAACAACTTTTTTCCTGACCTGTCTGAGGTGTTCCTTGACCTTCATGATGCTGTTTGTTCACTAAGGTTCTCTTACAAACCTCTGAGGGCTTCACAGAACAGCTGTATTTATACTGAAATAAGTTACATACAGGTGGAATCTATTTACTAATTAGGTGACTTCTGAAGGCAATTGGTTCCACTAGATTTTAGTTAGGGGTATCAGAGTGAAGGGGGCTGAATACAAATGCACACCGCACTTTTCAGATATTTATTTGGGAAAAAAATTGGAAAACCATTTATCATTTTCCTTCCACTTCACAATTATTTGCCACTTTGTGTTGGTCTAAAAAATACCAATAAAATACATTTACGTCTTTGGTTGTAATATGACAAAATGCGGAAAATTGCAAGAGATATATATAATTTTTCAGTGCACTGTATGTACATATTCTGAATATTTCGGTCCAGGGATCTTCCTCCCTTTTTTGCTTAGGGTCTCTGATTGAATCAGAGTGTTTCCGATTGGTGAAAGCAGTTACATGCCAGCGCTGACCAATCAGAATCCCTCTGAACTGCACTGGCATCCCTAAGGAAGAAAAGGGAAAGAAGACCGCGGCAGATTCCAAGACCTCCGTCATAAACACAGAGGGACGTGGGGTGTAAAAAGGTAAACTTACAATATAGCTATAAGATTTGATCTGTCACATCAAAAAATCAGGGTAGATGTACCACTCAGTTGTTGATCAGAACAAATATGAGACCATCTTAAGTGACGTGTGTGTTCTTTATTTTTTAACCCTTTAGATTAATGCATCTTGGCAAGGTGTGGAGAAACTGCAACTTCCAATGTCTGAACTGGTGAGGCTGGTGAAGGAGAGGACAGACAGTGGGCATCACACACTAATTGCCCGAGTGCTCTGTTCACTTAGAGAAAAAGAGTGAGTTTTTCAGCATATGCTGCTTACATTAAAGATGCTTTATTATTTGAGTACGAATATTAGGCTTGCAAGGATTTAGAAAATAATTTACTTTTGTTAGGTCATTACCACTTCAGCCCTGGCTGCTCAATGACCGGGCCATTTTTTGCGATTCGGCATTGCGTCGCTTTAACTGACAATTGTCCGGTCGTGCGACGATGTACCCAAACAAAATTGACGTCCTTTTTTTCCCACAAATAGAGCTTTCTTTTGCTGGTATTTGATCACCTCTGCGGTTTTTATTTTTTGCGCTATAAACAAAAATAGAGCGACAATTTTGAAAAAAATGCAATATTTTTTACTTTTTGCTGTAATAAATATCCCCCAAAAACATATATAAAATGTTTTTTTTTTCCCTCAGTTTAGGCCGATACGTATTCTTCTACCTATTTTTGGTAAAAAAAATCGCAATAAGCGTTTATCGATTGGTTTGCGCAAAATTTATAGCGTTTACAAAATAGGGGATATTTTTATTGCATTTTTATTAATTATTTTATTTTTACTACTAATGGCGGCGATCAGCGATTTTTTTCGTGACTGCTTTTTATTTTTTGCGCTATAAACAAAAAAAGAGCAACAATTTTGAAAAAATCTTGTAATTTTTGCAATAATAAATATCCCCATTTAAAAAAAAGCTATTTTTTTCCCAGTTTAGGCCCATATGTATTCTTCTACACATGTTTGGTAATAAAAATCGCAATAAGTGTATATTAATTGGTTTGCGCAAAAGTTATAGGCCCGGATTCACGTACCTTGGCGCACAGTTATGCCGGCGTAGCGTATCGCATATATGCTACGCCGACGTAGCGCAGAGCGGCTAGCACAGTATTCACAAAGCACTTGCTCCCAACGTTGCGCCGGCGTAACGTAAATTCGTCGGCGTAAGCCCGCCTAATTCAAAGTAGGTGGAAGTGGGCGTGATACATTTAAATTAGGGTTGTCCCGATACCGATACTAGTATCGGTATCGGGACCGATTCCGAGTTTTTTCGGCGGTACTCAGACGCCGATACCCCGCCCCGATACATAAATAGAATACTTGCCGCCGACCGCCGCCGCCGCCGAACGCCGCCCGCCGCCGCCCGCCGCCACGAAACGCCGTAATCCGCCGCCATTCGCCGCATCCCCGCTGCCGCCGACTGTGTAATACGGGCGGGAACATTACAGCTTTGAATAGCTGTAATGATTCGCACCACGCATAGACACTCCCCCTCGCTCGGGTGAACTGTCCAATCCCGAGCGAGGGGGAGTGTCTATACGCAGCGCGGCGCCAATCATAACAGAGATTCAAAGTTGTAATGTTCCCGCCCGTATTACACAGTCGGCGGCAGCGGGGATGCAGGTAAGCGTGACATGGCTGGATGGGGGGAGACGCTGGATGGGGGGAGACGCTGGCTGGATGGGGGGATGCTGGCTGGATGGGGGGGGGTGACGCTGGCTGCATGGGGGGACGCTGGCTGGATGGGGGGTGACGCTGGCTGTATGGGGGGTGACGCTGGATGGGGGGAGACGCTGGCTGGATGGGGGGACGCTGGCTGGATGGGGGGGGGTGACGCTGGCTGCATGGGGGGACGCTGGCTGGATGGGGGGTGACGCTGGCTGTATGGGGGGTGACGCTGGCTGGATGGGGGGTGACGCTGGCTGCATGGGGGGTGACGCTGGCTGCATGGGGGGTGACGCTGGCTGCATGGGGGGTGACAATGGCTGCATGGAGGGTGACAATGGCTGCATGGGGGGTGACAATGGCTGGGGGAATACATTGCTGGATGGGGGGTGACAATGGCTGGATGGGGGGATACATTGCTGGATGGGGGGTGACGCTGGCTGGATGGGGGGTGACGCTGGCTGCATGGGGGGTGACGCTGGCTGCATGGGGGGTGACGCTGGCTGCATGGGGGGTGACGCTGGCTGCATGGGGGGTGACGCTGGCTGCATGGGGGGTGACAATGGCTGGGGGAATACATTGCTGGATGGGGGGTGACAATGGCTGGATGGGGGGTGACAATGGCTGCATGGGGGGGTGACAATGGCTGGGGGAATACATTGCTGGATGGGGGGTGACAATGGCTGGATGGGGGGATACATTGCTGCATAGGGGGAAACGCTGGCTGGATGGGGGGTGACGCTGGCTGGATGGGGGGTGACGCTGGCTGGATGGGGGGTGACGCTGGCTGGATGGGGGGTGACGCTGGCTGGATGGGGGGTGACAATGGCTGGATGGGGGGTGACAATGGCTGCATGGGGGGTGACAATGGCTGGGGGAATACATTGCTGGATGGGGGGAGACAATGGCTGCATGGGGGGAGACAATGGCTGGATGGGGGGGATACATGGCTGGATGGGGGGGATACATGGCTGCATGGGGGGAGACAATGGCTGCATGGGGGGAGACAATGGCTGCATGGGGGGTGACAATGGCTGGGGGAATACATTGCTGGATGGGGGGTGACAATGGCTGGATGGGGGGATACATTGCTGCATGGGGGGAGACAATGGCTGGATGGGGGGTGACGCTGGCTGGATGGGGGGTGACGCTGGCTGGATGGGGGTGACGCTGGCTGGATGGGGGGTGACGCTGGCTGGATGGGGGGTGACAATGGCTGGATGGGGGGTGACAATGGCTGGGGGAATACATTGCTGGATGGCGGGTGACAATGGCTGGATGGGGGGATACATGGCTGCATGGGGGGAGACAATGGCTGCATGGGGGGTGACAATGGCTGCATGGGGGGAGACAATGGCTGCATGGGGGGAGACAATGGCTGCATGGGGGGAGACAATGGCTGGATGGGGGGATACATGGCTGCATCTGTGGTGGGACATCGCTGCATTTGGGGACACATTTTAAAAAAAGTATCGGTATTCGGTATCGGCGACTACTTGAAAAAAAGTATCGGTACTTGTACTCAGTCCTAAAAAAGTGGTATCGGGACAACCCTAATTTAAATGAAGCGTGACCCCATGCAAATAATGTGGACGCATCCCAGTGCGCATGCTCAGAATCACGTTGAAAATGAACTGTCCAATCCCGAGCGAAAATACTCCATAAGATACGTCAAATCACTGCCTACGACGTGACGTAACCTATGCCCAGCCCTATTACTACTACGTAAACGATGTAAAATATGACGGCTGTTCCCTGGTCCATACCTTAACATGACTTACCCCTGCTTTATGAGGCTTAACTTTACGCAGGACGTACAACTTACGTAAACCGCATATATGAATGCGCCGGGTGCAAGTACGTTCGTGAATCGGCGTATCTCCCTCATTTGCATATTCGATTCGTAAATCAATGGAAGCGCCCCTTGCGACCAGCGTAAATATGCACCCACGATACGACGGCGTAGGAAACTTACGTCGGTCGTAGGAAGCCTATTTTCAGGCGTATCTAGTTCTGTGGGCATGGGCACACAGATACGACGGCGCACATTTACACTTACGCGGCGTATCTCGAGAAACGTTGCGTAAGTGCTACGTGAATCCGGGCCATAGTGTCTACAAAATAGGGGATAGATTTTTTGCATTTTTATTATTATTTTTTTACTAGTAATGGCGGTGATCTGTGTTTTTTTTAATCGGGACTGTGACATTATGGCGGACACTTTTGACACATTTTTGGGACCATTGGCATTTATACAGCGATCAGTGCTATAAAAATGCACTGATTACTGTAAAAATGTCACTGGCAGGGAAGGGGTTAACACCAGGGGGCACTCAATGGGTTAATTGTGTTCCTTGACTGTGTGTTCTAACTGTAGGGGGATGGGACTGACCTAGAGGAAATGACAGATCGTGGTTCCTAGCTATTAGGAACTCACGATCTGTCTTTCCTCACAGAACAGGGATGTGTGTGTTTACACACACACGTCCCTGTTCTGCCTCTCGTGCCCACGATCGCTCCTGGCCAGTGGTCATCGCGACTGCTATCCCCCGTTAAGGGACCGGCGTACACCTACGGCGGTTCGCGGGATCGTGCCAACCTGAGGCTAGCTGGTCGTCAAGTGGTTAAACATTAGTGTTATCATATGTGAAAACAGCATAACCATTAGCAGATTCAGAGATATTGGTAGCCGAATGTACAAGAAAGCCATGACTTTTTATGTGACAGACAACCATCGTAGCATTGCCCCTCCCATCTTGCAATATCAAGGTCAACTCTTACAGCAAAAGCCAAGATATACTATATAGCCATAGGTTTGTGGATATCTGACCATAACACCTGCATTAATTTGCCAAAAGTTTGTGGACACTCTCGAAAACTGGGGTCTCCAAACTTTCTAAACAATGGCCCATTTACTGTCCTTCAGACTTTAGGGGGCTGGGCTGTGGCCATTTGGAGTAGAAAAGCCCCAGCATTAGTGGCAGTAGACTGCCTCAGGCTTGGTGGTCAGGCTTAAGTAAGAAGAGGAACAGTACCCATCATTGGTATTAGTGAGACTAGTGCTGCATCATTGATGTCCGTGGGAGGAATTATGCCCATTGCTGGTGTCAATGGAAGGAATAATGCAACATTGCTGTTGTCAGTGGGAAGAATAGTGCCCTGCTGTTTATGTCAGTAGAATGAAGGAATAGTGCCTCACTAGGGACATATAAAGCCAAGCAAAGGACTGCATCAAGCCTGTAGGTTGCAGTTTGGAGACTATTGTTCTAAAAGATTGCATTCAGGTGCCTGCAGTGAAGGTTACTGTTGTAAACCAGTTCTTTTCATCCAATATACTGTAAGTACCTCACCTCACAAATCCTCTTTTGGCTGAATGGACACAAATTACCACAGGCAATCCAAGTTAATGTGGAAAACTTCCCCAGAGGAAAGAAGACGGCTAAAGCTGCCATGAGAGGGGGCGCATAATTTTAAGTTGCCTGGATGACAAAACATCTTGTCTGAGATGTACCTCTAAAAAAAAAAATTGTGATTACTTTTTTTTTTAAAGTAAAGTAGTGATACCAATTGGGGCTTTTTTTTGCATTATGAATTTTTTTATGAAATCATATTACAGGGAGAAACCCATTCATCAAGGTGCACAGGATGTCAGAGAGCTAGGAAGCATGCATGAGGAGACACCCTATATAACATGTGCCGTTGGGGGTACCAGACTGACATGGATGAAAAGAAGGTGATGGATCTCTGTAAAAATCAGAAGGATACAAAACCTGAGACTTTTAGTCCTTTTTTGACAGCAACTATTCCCACATAATCTCTGCTTCCCTGCTTTTCATGTTTGTAAATCAAATCCTGCCCCATATGATTTTCTTCCCAATGAGGAGACGTTACTAGCAGAATAATATCCCCTGATCTGTAACGTAGAGGAAATGATTCCCTGAGACTGGATTGGGTGTTTGAGTTCTGGTCAGGATGTGACATCTTCTCATAGAGCAGGAATCTCTGCTGGGATCATAACCTTTTGCTTAAAATCACATTGAGTAATGTAAATTCTTTATTTAAAAATAAAATAAAAATTCTACACAAATATGTAATATTTTTGCAGTTTAACGATTTGGTCCATTCTGCACTAATATTTTCATTTTGGGGATACCAAATATACAACTCAGTGCTGCAGAGGCAAGCCCCAGCCCTTGTCAAGTACATTTACAGGCCACTTTATTATGTTGTTTACGCCAAATTCTGACCCTACCATCTTAATGTCGCAGCTGAAATTGAGACTCATCAGACCAGGCAACATTTTTCCAATCTTCTCTTGTCCAATTTTGATGAGTCTGTGTAAATCGTAGCCTCAGTTTCCTGTTCTTAGCTGACAGGAGGGGCACCTGGTGTGGTCTTCTGCTGCTGTAGCCCATCTGCTTCAAGGTTTGATGTGATGTGATGTGATGTGCTTTCAGAGATGGTATTCTGCATACCTTGGTTGTAACAAGCGTTTTTTTTTAGTTACTGTTGCCTTTCTATTGTCCCAAAGCAGTCTGCATACTCTCCTCTGACATTAACAAGGCATTTTCATCCACACACCTGACGCTCACTGGATATTTTCTCTTTTTCAGACCATTCTCTGTAATCCCTAGAGATGATTGTGTGTGAAACTCACAGTAGATCAGCAGTTTTTGAAATACTCAGACCAGCCTGTCTGGTACCAACAATCATGCCACGTTCAAAGTCACTTAAATCCCCTTTCTTCCCCATTTCGATGATTGGTTTGAAATTCAGCAAGTCGTTTCACCATGTCTAGATGCCTAAATGCATTGAGTTGCTGCCATGTGATTGGCTGATAAGCAATTAGTGTTGCCAAGCAATTGAACAGGTGTACCTAATAAAGTGGACGGTGGGTGTATGTGTCCCAATGGGAAACAGATCTTTGTGCACCCATAGAGTAAGAAGACAGAACCACTCTGGAATATTACCATGCTCTGCTCCTTTGTTTTTTGCAGTAAAAGTAAACTACAAACGGGTTATGTGGTGGCGCATGGAGACTTTTAAAATGCATCCCCAATGCCCCTGACACATGCTACAAAGGGTGTAGATCAAGATGCCCTCTACTACAGATTTAGTGGGATTTTAAAATAAAGTAGTACCTGGCCACTGTCAATCATCTACAGTAGTATTTACAGTCTTGAGAGGGGCATCCAAAAAGACCTCAAAGAGGCCCCTTTGAATCTGAAACCTACTAACTGCACTAACAATTTTGGCTACTGACTTATGTTTACATCAGCTAAACAGGTCCTGGAAAAAAGCATGGGGGTCAGCTACTTTCACTATCAAGAGATGAAAGAAAAATCCTGGATTGCCGCACTCCTCAAAAAAACGATGTCTTTATTCAAAACATGAAAAAACAACAAAAATTCAAATGGAAAAAACAGCCAAAATTCATGCAGTCAACCAAGAAGTGGATTAGGAAAAAAGAGCTGACGTGTTTCGCATCCTGTGATGCTTACCATTTTAATTAAAATATTGTATTTTTATGCATATAAACGTTGTTTGTTTTTAGACATACAAAAGGCTGCAGTCTTCAGAATTTCCACATTCTTTATTTATTGCCTATTTCACCCTATAGCCACATATGTCTACTTCACAACCTTCTTATAATGTCACACAAAATGTATTATTATTTGTTTTATTTGTTGTTCATCCATCCTTTTCACTGGTTATGACATATATATGTGTCTCACACATGGGGTCTCTCCTTTTTTTTTTTTTTTCTCTTGTTTGGTTTCACCATCAAGAGTTTGAGAAATGAGATATTTTTTCATTCACAAATCTTTTTTTTTTTTTTTTTTTTTTATAAATTCTTTATTTTTACCATTTTTTTTCCAACACTTCACATTGCCTCATACATCGGTTATTATCACATCCTACACATCCTACACATCAATCAACTTCATAATTTACATTTTTCACTCTCTTGTCGAAACCACCTCTTGATCCTAAACATCTTTACCTTTATTTACAGTCCTCAGAGTCATTGCTAATGGATCTAGACTTTCTTCCTTTTTAAATCCCACGAAATGGACGTGTGCTCTTTTCCTTTGAGACATTAATACCCCAGTTATTCCTCAAAAACCTCTCTTTCATTCCCACCCTCCCAACTTCCCATCCTGCTATTAATAGCAGCATCCAGAAACAAAAAAAAAAAAAAAAAAGAGAAAAAAAAAAGTGGATTCCCTTCTCTGCCCCACACTCCTTCACCCCCATCCTATTCTTCTCTTTCCCTATATCTAACATATGGTGCCCATATCTCCCTCACCTCTTCTTCTTGTTCCCTCAGAGCCGCTGTAAGATTCTCCATAAGTTGCATCTCTGCAATTTTTGCCAACCATTGTGGTCTACCTGGGGGGCAAGTGCTCTTCCAGAGGGCTGGGATACATGCTCTAGCTGTGACCAGTAAATGCCTTACTAGGGATTTTTTATACTTCTCTATTGATATCGGAATGTCCAACAACAGGTACGTCGCCGGATCCTCACCTAGAGACATCTCAGTTATTTCTTCTATAACTTCCGATATCATTTTCCAAAAATCTTTAACTCTCTCACAGTTCCAGAAAATGTGTAACAGGGTTCCCTCTTCTTTTTGACAACGCCAACAGAGATTGGTCACTTCTGGGAAAATCTGGTTTAAGATTTCCGGTGTCCTATACCACCTACTCAAGATCTTGTATCCTCCCTCCTGAAATTTAGATGCCAATGATGCTTTATGATTAAATTGAAATATTTTTTTCTTCTGGTTTTCCGTAAAAGTTACCCCTAGATCACTTTCCCACGCTTGGATGAAACTTATCTCTTGTGGGGCTTTTAATTCATTTATTATGGAATAGAACAGTGAGAGCGAATGTCTAACCGGTTCTCCCTTAAGACACAATTTCTCAAATTCCGACAGTGTTACTCTCACCCTTGTTTGTCCTTGGATTGATCGGAGAAACCCCTTTAACTGTCTTCTCCTATATGGGTCTAGAGCCTCGGACAATTCTCTTTCTATTTCTTCATTTGACATTACTCGATTCTCTCTTGAAAAATGTATCACTCTGGTTTTGCCCTGGTTTTTTAAATTCCTAAACGCCGAGTCCCTCAGGCCCGGGACAAACGCTGGATTCCCCAAAATTGGTGTCATCGGGTTCACTTCTGTTTCCCCTTCTGAATTTCTGAATATTTTTTTGACTATGCTAATTGTCGTCCCTATCGTTGGATGTCTCTTGACTGTCTGTGGTATCACTGATTTAGAGAGCCAAATTAGACCCTCCAGTGGGATCTCCGCCATTTCCTGTTCTAAAAGAATCCAAGGTTTGTCCTTCGGGGCCCTGCACCAGTCCAATGCTCTAGACAAGTGCACTGCCTCATAGTAGGTCAGTGGGTCTGGGAGACCCACCCCCCCCTTTTCTTTTGGTAGTGTTAGTATATCTCTTCTCACTCTGGCAGGTTTCCCAGCCCAGATAAATCCCGCAAATTTTGCTCTAATTTCTTTCAGGAATCCCTGAGGTATTCTGGTTGGGAGTGTCTGTAATATATATAGTAACCTTGGCCAGTGGCGGCCCGTCCATAGGGGGCGCCTGGGCGCCGCCCCCCCCCCCCCCACCCCAAAGCCATTAACAAAAGAAAATGAAAAAAAAAAATGAAAAAAAAAATTTTTTTTTTTTGGCCCTTTAAGAAAAAAAAGGTCCTTTAAAGTGTTCGGGGCGGGCTCTGGGCGCCGGGAACAGTGGGATATTAAGGCATAGGCATCATTGAAACGTCCTGCCAATGCTGCAGCAGGACGTTTCATTTGCAAGTTTTTTTTTTAAGCTCTGTGGCTATGTGCAGGACGCCACTCCAGCCAATCACATCGGTCCTGTGTCTCTCCAGCCCCTCACATTGGTTCCTTCTGCACTGCTAGGAAATGAGCAGTGCTTTTCCCGGGCGGGCGGCTGTGTCACTTTCAGTTTCAGTTCTCTGGCTCCAGGACATGGAGGTAAGTAAAATATTCTTATTAAAACCCTTTATTTATTCTTTTAACCCAGTGTCTGTCCAGTGTCCACTCCTTCCACACTTCCTTGCTGGATGTATTGTCAGCTTGTGATGGAGAGTGGAGGGGGGGCCATGCTTCACCCGATCTGTGCTGGAGCCTTCATTACACACATCTCCTGTGTGTGAAGGCTCCCTGCTCTGCGACCTACAGCCATGCTTTACAAGTCTCTTATATCTGTCTCTTATATCTCTCTTATACCTGTCTCTCTCTGTCCCTCTGTCTCTCTCTCCCTCTCTCTCTCTCTCTCTCTCTCTCTCTCTATCTATCTGTCTATCTATCTATCTATCTATCTGTCTAATTATCTATCTATCTAATTATCTGTCTGATTATCTATCTATCTATCTATCTAATTATCTGTCTGATTATCTATCTATCTATCTATCTAATTATCTGTCTGATTATCTATCTATCTATCTCTATCTAATTATCTGCCTGATTATCTATCTATCTAATTATCTGTCTGATTATATATCTATCTCTGTCCCTCTGTCTCTCTCTCTCTCTCTATCTATCTATATATATCTATCTATCTATCTGATTATCTATCTGTCTGATTATCTATCTAATTATCTATCTATCTGTCTAATTATCTATCTATCTATCTGTCTAATTATCTATCTATCTATCTGTCTAATTATCTATCTATCTAATTATCTGTCTGACTATCTATCTATCTATCTAATTATCTGTCTGATTATCTATCTATCTATCTATCTCTATCTAATTATCTGCCTGATTATCTATCTATCTAATTATCTGTCTGATTATATATCTATCTCTGTCCCTCTGTCTCTCTCTCTCTCTCTCTATCTATCTATATATATCTATCTATCTATCTGATTATCTATCTGTCTGATTATCTATCTAATTATCTATCTATCTGTCTAATTATCTATCTATCTATCTGTCTAATTATCTATCTATCTATCTAATTATCTATCTATCTAATTATCTGTCTGACTATCTATCTATCTATCTAATTATCTGTCTGATTATCTATCTATCTATCTATCTAATTATCTATCTATCTGTCTAATTATCTGTCTGATTATCTATCTATCTATCTATCTATCTATCTAATTATCTGTCTGATTATCTATCTATCTGTCTAATTATCTGTCTGATTATCTATCTATATATCTATCTATATATCTATCTATCTATCTATCTAATTATCTGTCTGATTATCTATCTATCTATCTAATTATCTATCTATCTGTCTAATTATCTGTCTGATTATCTATCTATATATCTATCTATATATCTATCTATCTATCTATCTAATTATCTGTCTGACTATCTATCTATCTATCTAATTATCTGTCTGATTATCTATCTATCTGTCTAATTATCTGTCTGATTATCTATCTATCTATCTATCTATCTATCTATCTATCTATCTATCTATCTATCTATCTAATTATCTGCCTGATTATCTATCTATCTAATTATCTGTCTGATTATCTATCTATCTATCTAATTATCTATCTATCTGTCTAATTATCTATCTAATTATCTGTCTGACTATCTATCTATCTATCTAATTATCTATCTA